>NC_139842.1:8031701-8086701 GCF_963691815.1 Echiichthys vipera | reverse complement strand
CTGCATTCGGGCCTCAACAATGCTTACCACCACACCAGCGTGCCGCCCGCTGTTGAAGATGTTGTATAGCAAAATAGTTTGCCATCTCTGTTCGGACTATGAACCTCTTTGTTATTATTTTATCACCTTCATAAGTACAGGCACACCCCAAACACTTTCTTCTTCCTTTGTGCTGTATATGGAGTAACCCCTGTTGGGAGAAAACCAATCTAAATGCCGGTGTTGTAATTTTTCTAAAGCCATTATAATAAATTTCCATATCATACATTTTGTATGTGATAGTGTGTAGATTGTTTTTTTCTGGTAAGAAAATTTAGTCGATAAACAAAACCTAATGAAAAGTTTACAGTAATGTATGTCTGCAAAGAAAAGCATGTTTAATATAATGTATCCATATGACTGACTTAGATCTTATAGCAGTGGGTAACTAATCCTCTCTGCCCTTCAAATTCCACTGTATATGAGATAACTTATTCTGTCGATGAAATAATAAGTGTATGTGTGTGTGAGAAAGAGAGGGAAATTGAGGGAGACAGCGAAAGGAAAGAGGAAGAGAGCGCTAATTAACTAGTGCTGACATCTGCAAGCTTTTTCCTATTAGGATCTGATTATAGGGGAGAAAGCAGAAATTACAGGTGCTACGAGAGAGATGAGAGAGAGTTAGAGAGTGGAGAAAAGTGGGGGAGAAATTGTTAAAAGAGGGAATGAGGAGTTGGGAGAAAATAGGGAGCAAGAGAGAGGGAGTTGAAAGGAACAATCTCCGCTCTGTTTCTAGGTTTAGAACAGGAATATTTCCCCCAGGGCAGAGCGATGCCAGGCTTTTGCCCTTCAGCACACAGTGAAGGTAACTGTCAAAGTGGACCTTATTTACCACACACACACACACACACACACACACGCACACAGGCTAGGATTGTAACATGATAAATATAAAAATATTTATCCTTAAAAAGTAATTTGACCGTCTATTTGATCATCAAATGTGGGATATACGTATATCTATATTTGAAATTATTAATATTAATATTATGCTAAGGCGACATGGTGGAGTGGTGTTTAGCACTGTCGCCTCACAGCGAGAGGGTCTCTGGTTAGAATCCCGGCTGGGGCCCTTCTGTGTGGAGTTTCCATGTTCTTCCCGTGTCTGCGTGGGTTTTCTCTGGCTTCCTCCCACAGTCCAAAGACATGCCCGTGTTAGGTTAATTGATGACTCTAAAATCACCCGTAGGTGTGAATGGTTGTCTGTCTCTGTCCGTCTCTATGTGCCCTGCGAGAGACTGGCGTCCTGTCCAGGGTGTACCCCGCCTCTCGCCCGATGTCAGTTGGGGTCGGCTCCAGCCCCCCGTGACCCCGACAGGGACAAGCGGTTGTAGATGAGATGAATATTATGCTATTGTTTTTAATTATATTGCTGCGCAGGTATGTTGATCATGTTCACCATCTTGGTTTCGGTTGTTAGTATGATCACAATTGCTAATTCGTACTAAACACATGGGAATGAGCCTAATGGGAATGTAAATAGTTTTTGCAGGTATTTGATCATAAATAGATTTTAAATTAAACATCAAGTCGTTAGGTTTCATCATCTGAGGCACATAGATGTATGTACTGTGACTTGGACGATCACTCCATAAGTTGTTTGTACAAACAATTATGACTAATATTTACATTTATAGTGGCGGCGACCTGTGGTAGCCATCGTAATTATAATGGAAGCAAACGAGGAACACATGACCAACCCAGAAGACCATTGTTCATGTCCGGGCTGAAACCAAGTTAACTTGTAAGTTAAGTTACACAAGTAAGTTACGTAAAAACATACTTATTTTAACCCAACCACATAGTTTTATTGCCCAAACATAACCAAATTGCAACCAAACTGTGGGTCATATTAGAGTTTAGGAAGAAACAGCCTATGTAGTTGTTTGGGTTGGAGAACCTATTGACATGTTGAGACATTTCACTAAAAACTAAAAAATGTGTGTGGCAGTGGAGGATAAGTCGAACAATTACCAAAATGAGTAGGATTCATGCTTTGGGGGACCACAACATACATAGTATGACGCAAAGACACATTTATTGAGTAGCAAATTTACATTCTCGTTTGTTTTACTGGCTGATTCTTGCTCCCAATCGTTGCATGCAGTGAAAAGCTAAATACTGTTATTTATAACATTGAATAAAACAAATATATAAATGTATAGCTCAGCAGGAGCTTCAAGTGAAGTGAAGTGCTTTCAGCAGAGCTGAAAAGAGAAAATTGTTGATGCGGAGAGACTAATCCCTGACTTCTTTCACGTATACTGGACTCACCTACACGCAATATAGGAATATTGGACACCAGTCATGGATACATGCACACACATATTTTGCATGTTCTACACCAACACATATAAACAAACTTGTCCTCACTGATTTATGCACAGATACACTCGCACAGACAACATTTGAGATTGGAGGCCTTCTGCAAAACCATGTTTCCTGAAGTGATTTGTGGTTGTTTTATAGAGCCGTGCTAGCAGATTGCTCTGATGTAGGGCTCATTCATCAATGTCAACACACATACAGAGTAGACACACATACAACCATAACCACACATACTCTCAAGACAGAGTATAGCTTTAATTCTTCTTGAGCTATTTTGACTTTCTGTTCTTCTCCCATGAGGGAGGTCACAGGTCAAGGTCAGATGTTGACCCAATGAAGGGAGTTGGGTTCTTGAGCACTTCCACACTGTAGCTGTTTGCAAACACCAGGCAATGAGAGCAATGCCCAATTTTCCTTTGTTCAGGTATTACTAAGTATAAACAGCAAAAGGATATTAAACAGGATTACATTCGGAACAAAGTCATATGACCTTATAGTCTAATTTGCCATAGTTAGTTCAACCAAAACAGAGATATAGGCTAGCAGCTCATACTAAGAAAACTGAAACATTATACTATTTAAAGTTGCACTCCGTAAGATTTTTACCTATTTAATTGTCTTTAAGTTGCTATCTATCAAACTGTGGGTTAAAACAATGGTGATTGATCATATGACCCACTTCTACAATATCTGTTTCTGTGGAGAAATTCACAGGCTAGATGTAATAAAGCCGCCATGTTAGTGACGCTGCTGGCAGCGGTTGGTCTGTTGGCCCAGATTGTCACTAACAGCTATACTTCTGAGTCAGGATTGTAGTAAGGGCAGAAGGGTAATAGGAACGTGTGTGTGTGTGTGTGTGTGTGTGTGTGTGTGTGTGTGTGTGTGTGTGTATGTGTGTATGTGTGTGTGTGTGTGTGTGTGTGTGTGTGTGTGTGTGTGTGTGTGTGTGTGTGTGTGTGTGTGTGTGTGTGTGTGTGTGTGTGTGTGCGCATGGATTTAAGAGGGTAACATATAGGGACTGGAAGTAGAGAGGTGAATGTGTTTCAATAAAATTACAAAAGAGCAAAAAAATGAAAAATAAATACTCAACACACATAGTGACTGTGAATGTGACAAGATGGAGGGCTCTGAAAGAACAGGCTCTCCTGTTATTACATCTTACTGTCAAAGAGGCCGCTAGAAACAACATATCTCAATTCTTATGGAGTACAACTTTAAACAAAAGACTGTACATCAAGTAGAATAATAATACTTTTGATGACTTATGATTCTCAAAATGACATGCAATCAGATAATCATGAAAGACAAATAACTTTGTAAAATAAATGTTACAAAGAATATCATACATTTAAGTTTGTTTAAAGTCCTTTCCCGAAATCCTTCCACTGGAGGGTGTCTCTGCCTCCATAATAGAAACTCAGAGACTTGTTGTTTGACTTGATTAAAATACCAAAAGGATGGTCCTACACTTGAGTGAGGGGGAAGATAAGTTGGATTGTAGGTTCTTGGGGCCAGTCTTTTACAGATCAAAGGTGTGATAAGGACTTCAAAAGTTTGCTTTGATTTACAGAAATGGAAGGGATGTGAGCAAAAAGGGAAGCGATAGAGATGGTCAGAAGCAACATCTCAAGGCCAGGCAATAAACCTTGAGCTTATCTGGTTTGGAGTTGAGGAAGAGTTCAGGGTAATTTACAGGTGTCAGAGCAGGAAGATGGGGAGTAGAGGGAGAGAAAATAGGCAGAATGCTCTACACATAAAATATCATGGGTTCATGATCATTAGTTGTTTTAACAGTTGCTTTAGAGAGATTAGGATAAATTAAATGTACTGACACAATGATAATATGGCGCAGCAAGACTGAGATTACATGTCCAAAAGAAAAACCTAGTGTTGCTCATTAAGTTAGACATAGTAGGCTGATAACAAACAGACAGACAGCCAGAGAGACATTTAACCAGACTTTTGTAAGCACTTTTGTAAGTATAACCTCTCAGCGTTGTATGACTGTGTATTCATTTAGAAATAGCATTTGGTTTGAAAATGAAGAAGCCATTTGAGGTCTTTTGTACGATGCCACCAATGGAAAACAGACTAATGGTTTCCAGTTAGCGTGAGTTTGATCCGCGAGGAAAGAGCTATTCTCTGATACTAACTAGGGAATATGGGGAGATACGCTGAGAGACCAACCACCTGTTCCAGCATATGGAAGCGCCATAGCCATATTAGCTCACAATGTGTGTGTAGGTACAGTCTTGTTTCACATGAACATTTGTGTTCGTCACAAAGACAAAGACGGAGATTGATAGGTCTGGCTTCCTCTTGCATTCAGTGAATTCAGATCAGGGAAGTGTGTGTGTGTGTGTGTGTGTGTGTGTGTGTGTGTGTGTGTGTGTGTGTGTGTGTGTGTGTGTGTGTGTGTGTGTGTGTGTGTGTGTGTGTTTGTGTGTGTGTGTGTGTGTGTGTTTGTTTATTTGATAATAGAGGCCCAGACACATTTTGACTGACCCTGCCCCTTCTCTGATCCTCCCATCACATAATCTCTATTGACTGCAGAACATCACCATGTGCACTTGTGCGTACAAGTGTGTACAGTATGTATGTGTTTATATATGCATGTTTGTTTTGTTGCTTTTTCCCCAATGTCTTTAGGCAGAGCCAAACACAACACTTCCTCTCTGACTTGCATACAAGGGTGCACATACACACACATGGTCATCGCCACTGATGTGGTGTGACAGGTCTGTAATTTTAGCTGTGCTGACTCTCTGGGCTTCTCTCTCTCCCTCTTCCTCCTAACCCTTTGGCTTACGATCATAGAGTGGTGTACAACAACCGCTGCTTCCAGCAATGTCTGTTTGTGCGTGTGTTTGTGTGTGCGTGTGTGTGTTTGTGTGTGTGTGTGTGTGTGTGTGTGTGTGTGTGTGTGTGTGTGTGTGTGTGTGTGTGTGTGTGTGTGTGTGTGTGTCTGTTTGTGTGTCTGTGTGTGTGTCTGTGTGTGTGTGTTTGTCATTTTACCATGCAGTTTCTCCCAGGGTTAGGTCATAGAGTCAAACTAAGGATAAGACTCCTTCACTAATACATTGCAAAATCTCTTCACAACACACACAGACCTGAACATTGCACCAGAGTGCTGTGAGTACAGCACATTCAAATCTATCTTTACACAGCTGGACTCTCCAGAAATGTTCCATGGAAATTTTGTATTATGTTTATATTTTGTATTTTGTTTATATTTCCACCCAACTTTACTGTGAAGATATGCTTGTGTTGTGGAGGGTGACATATCTCACACAGGGTCCGTCCTCTACTGGACTATCAAGCACTCATTCACCCACTGAATTTTTGCATAAGAGCAGCCAGCCAATCAGGATGTAATACCTGAATACGGACTCCACAGTATGTAAGGCATCACACGCTGCTGTCTGCTATTCTTTATTCTTCAGGCATCAACAGTGATTTGGCCACTCATTTGTTTACTCCAAGGATAGAGGAGTTGCTGCTTCAGGAACCTCGTCAGTTTCATTGTGTCCCAACTTCATCACCAGCACAGACATTTACAAGTACTTTTGAATCACTTTTTGGTTCAGCCGGGTGATTGGTTCACCACAATTAACTTACATTTTTAGTCCGTAAGATTTTCATCTAGTTAATGTTCTGTTAATTTACTATCTATCAAAGAGTGAGTTAAAACAATGGTGATTGATCATATGACCCAGTAATGAAAGCACTTGTATTTGCTGCTTTGCCAAAAAAATATGCTCTGAGGGTCTGTGGTGACTTTCCCGCGGTAAATCAAATGTACCGCACGCTTAGTGAAGCTTTTCACGTTGTTCCCCTTTCTCTCTTCGGACCTCCTACCAGTGTGGAGCATATGAAGGCATCACACAGCATCGCACAGGGGAGAACTGACAATTTACCCACGACATACAGTCTCAGTGGTCTTTCTGCAATTACATCTTACCTCCAAGGCGGCAGCGAAAGACAACGTATCTCAATTCTAACAGATTACAAATTAAAAGGATGCATATTTGATGTCAAGGTGGCTTCAAAACACAGGGAATACTTGCAATGACAGCAATGACCATCCTAGAGGTGCTGGGTTTTCATGGAAGCTGCCTATTCGGTGGCAGCACCTGCAGAGGTGGTTTGCCAGCTGTCAGTTTCTAACAGCCTAAAACATCCAAAACATAACATAACAAAAGAGAGAAAGACAACAGTTATATGTTTTACTTGCAAGGAGAACGGACAGAGATGCGTTCAGTTACAATCTCCTACCGCTCTGAAACACATTCTGCCGAGCCCTTTCTTTTTATTTCCTTTCGTTGGACCCTAGTTACAATATGTGTTATAGCTGTAAGGGAGATTGGACACACAACTGCAACTCTTCACATGTTGCTCAATTCATTATCTTCATGAGTTACATCTCTGAGGGAGAGGGGGCACAGGTTGCTCGTCCTTGAAACATGTTCTGTCTTTAAGCAGATGAGCAGTTTCTGTTTTTGCACAGATACCTCTTTGGTGACTCATCAGCAGTCGTGCTTATCTGATTTCTTCTACCTGCAACACAACTCTGCACAAATTAGCTGTTCACACACACCAAGTAAGGTTAGGTTATATGTAAAGGCAATTGGAGTAGAGTGAGATTACTTTATGTACAATTATTCCAACACCAGCCTTTGCTTGGATGCCAAGAAGCATGTGCGTTACCATTCCCCCTCATTACAGGACGGCCTGCGATACTGGGGTTAACAGTTTAGGAGGATTAATATCTTAGCCCTTAAAATTAGGGCAAAAACTGAATATTTTATATGTAAATAAAGTCAGTGTAATTATCATGTAAATTTATTCTACTTTCTTTCACTTTAGTAAAAACTATAAGCAGTTAGAAGACACAAGACTATTGTCAAGCATACACACCCAATCTAAAATACAATGAAGAGATTGTGTCATACCTTGTGATTATGTTTGTTTAGCAAGCAAAAGCTTCACAATTATGTTCATAATTTAATGGTGCTAGCAGACTATGTAAAATCTGGGTTTGATTTCATTAACAACCTGAATTTTTCTCGCAAAAAATGTGTTTTACAATGTGTAATTTAACTCTTTTACCAGCCTGTTAACTGAATCTCAAGATGATCATTTCAACGCTGTACATTATCAAAATCGTCGTTCCTTGGTTTACCATTAACTTTTTTAATGTGATATTAAAGCACAGTTCAAATGAGTCATTCTTTTCAGAATCAATTCCTCCAATTCTCCAGGACTGAATAAAGTAAATATTCTGTTAAATATGGTTATTAATTATGGCATCCTCATGGAGGGGACAGGGAGAGCAGCCATCCAATTGGAGAGGTAGTTCACGGATAATGTCATTGTTATGTTAATAAACCACAGAAAGCCTGTTTCATTAAAGGAGCATGTGGAGACCTAAAAGCACCCCCTTTTAAGCATCAGATGAATTAGCATAGGAGACGCGTCAAGGGCATAGGAGGGCATTTGCAATTAGATTTTGTGATAAGGTATAAAGGTGTCTTTCGTCTAGAGCCATTTTCTTCTAATGGAGTGTGATATTGTTTTATTCAGATGGAGGGCTTGCCATAAGGAAGACGTCTTACAGACTTGTACAATGGATTTTAATGTTCTCTTAGTAATCAAATGCATTTGGGGATTGTAAGGTTCCACCTATCGTTTTGGTCAATGTCCAGCTGAATGTAATAAAGTCACTGCTTTTTGACTAGCTCAAGTGTACAACATAAGTAGAATTTTAACTCATATTATTTTGGCTAACTACTGCTATGTTTTGAATAAAGTAAGGTTAAATTAGTGCCACAGGAAATCTTTCCTGCCTGTGGTCATTCAACTATACAAAGCATCCCTTGGAGAGCCTGTCACCCCCTCTCTGTAATACGGACTCAATCATAAACAATCTGTTCTTTGCACATTTGTATGGTACTTTGCATGTTATTATAGTACTTTTGACCTGTATATACATTACCATTGTAATTTAGATTTTTTTTCAAATTGTGTAGTGAGCATATAGGGCTACCTGGCTCTGGGCTACAGTATTAAATAATATAACACAGAATTATATATTTTTGTGTTTATGTTCTTACTAATTCTCATTCAACATAAATATAAAACAGTGTATGTATGTATATATATATATATATATATATATATATATATATATATATATATATATAGCTCAGAGCCAGGTAGCCCTATATGCTCACTACACAATTTGAAAGTGTAGGGCCCTGCAAATGAGGCAAGAACCCCGCCTCCCCCTCATGTCAATGTTTACAATTTCCATGAGAGAAAGCAGGGTAAAAAAGAACATCATAAGAGTGAAATATGGGAACAGCAAACAAGTGAACTTGTGTTCTCACAAAATGACTCTGTGGGGACCAGTCCAGATAGTAAATGGGCGTGATTGCATTCCTAATAGGTGCACATCGTTTTGAAACAAGACAATGATTACCATATATGGTGCAGGCAGCCATAGGCTTATATTAACATTGAATAGCCAGAGCAAATCACATACTCTAGCTTCATGGGTTTTATTTTTTCAATTCTGAGATATATTTGCTGCCATATCCTATATGCTTGTGTTTCCATTGTATAGCCAAAGCTAACTGTTTGATATTGTGTGGACTGGACTAATTACCAGACAGCAGAGCCAAAGCTGAGTGTTATGTTTTATTATTTTCTACATTTTATATTTTGCACAATTTCTTTCTTATAATATTCACCTATCACAACATTCTATATAAAATAGTCCATTCAATAAATATGAGTTGTTTTTTATCAAATTCTGTTCTGTAGAAGAATTTTGAGTAAGAGCAGCAACAGGTGACGTTACTGATTTTTCTCGTTAAAATCCTGAAACCTCAGGGCTTATAGATGTGCTCTTTGCCTTTGTGTGTGTGTGTGTGTGTGTGTGTGTGTGTGTGTGTGTGTGTGTGTGTGTGTGTGTGTGTGTGTGTGTGTGTGTGTGTGTGTGTGTGTGTGTGTGTGTGTTTACATGCTCGTGTACATTTTCAGTCCCTGTTAAGGCCATGCCGTCATCACCGTGTCACTAAATAATGACTCTGTCTGAGCTGTGTGCCCTCTGGGCTCTCCTGCCTGCCCACAAATAAATGCAAACACAAACAACACACACACACACACACAAAGGCCATGGCTGGCTGATTCTTAAATGCCAGATGACTTCACTCCTGGAACAATATTTATTGAGCCAAGGTTCTCTCGTTCTCTCTCTCTCTCTCTCTCTCTCTCTCTCTCACACACACACACACACACACTTTCTCTCTCTTTTCTCTTTGTGGTAAGCTGTTAAATGAATCTAAATGAATCAATCAGTTAAAACCTACTGTAATCTTTATGGGTTTGAATGATGACACTGCAGTCTGTCGCTTTTTACTACTTACAAGCTTGCATATCTATTATCTTCGGAAGCAGTGCCCTTCATCACAGTTACACACATTCATACCTGCCTGATGGTGGTGAACTCTGTTACCTAAAGAGCTATTCAGTAGCCAGTACCATCCACATTCACCTTCCACTTCGACAGTTTCCCAGCTGCTGCGAGATAACATTATGGCCACTAGATTGCTTTCTTTATAGCGCCTCTCAGCTACTGCTGTACCTCATACTTTGCAGAGTCAGATAATAACTGTTGATAAATTTCATATTAAAGCTGCACTGGGACACTTCACATCTTGGTGCAGTTATCACAGTCACTGATGATTAATACAAAAGGGCAATGAAGGGACAAGAGAAGCACAAGATCTCAGTCCCTAAATCATAAAAAACATATTATTATGTCGCTGCAAAAGAATTATGTATCTTTATAGCTGCATGGTTTTGGATCAATTTTAACATATATCTGAATATAATAATAATAATAATAATATTAATAATAATAATAATAATAATAATACTAATAATAGTAATAATAATAATAATAGAAATGTGAGAAGTTGATGGACTTTGGTTTGTCATGTGTAATTGCAGAACACCTAAACACACTTAGACATTGGAAAAAGTCAAGAGCTGATGATAATACAACACAAATCCTAAAACATAACAAAATCCCTAAATCATAAAAAACATATTATTATGTCACTGCAAAAGAATTATGTATCTTTATAGCTGCATGGTTTTGGATCAATTTTAACATATATCTGAATATAATAATAATAATAATAATAATAATAATATTAATAATAATAATAATAATAATAATAATAATAATAATAGTAATAATAATAATAATAGAAATGTGAGAAGTTGATGGACTTTGGTGTGTCATGTGTAATTGCAGAACACCTAAACACACTTAGACATTTGAAAAAGTCAAGAGCAGATGACAATACAACACAAATCCTAAAACATAACAAAATCATGTAATGAAATGCTAGAAATTACCTATAATTTCAGGAAGGTTCCTGTCTACATTCCTGTGTGCATGCGGTAAATGAGCATGTTTGATGTATGGAAGGAGAAAAAACTGAATGAGAAGAAAGGAGAAGAAGAAAGATCAAAGGACAGAAAAAGGACAGATAAGAATGATGGAGGAGCGACTGTAATTACAGGAGTATTTATGCTTTTCTATTTTACTGCACTGAGGGGAAGGAGCAGTGACACACACACACACACACACACACACACACACACACACACACACACACACACACACACACACACACACACACACACACACACACACACACACACACACACACAAAGAGTCATTAATAATAATAATAATTCTTGTTCCGCTTGCGGGGTAAACTAATATGCATCTAAAACAGGATGGATGAAAGGAAAGAAGAAAATATGGATAGAGTAAGAAAGAAGTTCTCCTGAGCCTATCCCATGCAGGAATGTAGCACTATTATTCTGCCTCCTCGTTATGTATAAAAGGAAACAGGGTGGACAGAGTTGTTCTATCGTTAAGGCGGGAGCAGTGGTAGTCACACAGCCGAATGAATGTCTTTGTTCAGGCTGTCATCTTTTGTTGGCTAAAATTGGTCACACAACGTTGTTTTTGTGCATTGTTGCACTTATGGTTTAGCCTCTTTTGACTTTCGGTCCAGTCCTGTGGTCCGTCAGCGTGTTTTTTAATATGAATTTCTGTGCATAACTTTTTGTAGAATATTGTATGGACCTGTTCCATGAGAACACGTGGCTGTGTAAGAGGGACAGCTGGCGCGGTGGAACTACATGCACACGCTAACACTCACACACACACACACACACACACACACACTAGACACATACACTGTTGTGTACATGTCGAGGCTCTTTTGTCAGCATGCTATCTGAAATCACACACTGGGCCAGAATTTCTGGGCATTGCTTGGTTCAGTGTAAAAAAAAAAAACAGCGTAATGGTGGATGTTCTTTTCAGCAGTATTGCAGAATTGCTATGTAAAAGGGGCTAAAGACAGATCAAGAGAGAGAGGTAGCAATGAGAGAAAGACAGAGAGGACAGCTGATATAAGTGCTAATACGTGCTAATACGTGCTAATACGTGCTAATACGTGCTAATACGTAAATGGCTAGGTTGCTTGCCAGAGACTCCCAAAATGACATATATGGTCACAACACATGGTTAATGTTCTAAAACGGAATTACTTGATTAGAAAAGATCATTATTTGGGTTAAAAGAGCTGTACACAAACTACTGAACAGACCGTTCCCCAATTTGTGAAAGTCCGGTTGCTTCACTGGTTGTCGATGTATGGTATTTTAACAGTGTATCTGCTTGTAGCAGAGGTGTGTATGTGCTGCAACACTGCATAATAACTTGAAGGCATCAGCCTTCAGCTAGCTGACAGACAGGCTGTACACAGCTGTGTGGATTCTGCAGCTCAGGTTGGATGCCCAAAAAGCATATGTTTCTAGTTTTAAAATATTGATTTAGTTTCCTTATAAAATGTGTAGTATTTACACATACCTGTTGTTGCTGTATAAAAACAAACAAGCCAAGCAAAAGTAAAGGACTCACAAGCCCACAATGATGATTCATTGTGTATCCAGTGAGAAAAATCTCCAGTTTGTATTGTCATGTTAATCATCTTGTGTAAAATCTTTCCATTTTTTTCTGGACTATATACACCTTGCTAATAATTGGATCTGCCATGTCCAGACTGAGAAATGAAGACTTGAACGTCATCAGGTGGAAATCAATCTTAAAGTGCAGTGGAGAAACCACAAGATTTCACCAACATCTTCAATGTTAGCTCTTTAGAGTGGAAACCTCTGGAGCTGAAAAATGAAACCAATGCTTAAGTGCCAAAACCATCCTCAAGTGGCCACTTTCCCCATCGAAAATCGTTTTGGTCTCTATAACTAAATTCCCCGTTCATGACTACTGTACGCAGGTTGAATTTTTTATAACTCATCCTTTTAAATTACGTTAAGCTTTGAAGTTCTGTATAATTAATGGTGTGCCACTTTGACTGACAAGTGGGTGTGTTCAAAGGAATCTGTAGTTTTAATGTAGCCCGCCTCAGCTCCTTCCATGCTCCACCTTTTGGATTAGCCGGGAATAAGGCAATATCAGGCAGTACCAAGATAGCTACGGCCGGAGCCAGCGGTAAACACCCAATTTGAGCTTCATTTAGGCTCTTCAGAAATCTATGGGTGACTGCGCTAATATTTTACAGACTGTGTGTGTGTGTGTGTGTGTGTGTGTGTGTGTGTGAGAGAGAGAGAGAGAGAGAGAGAGAGAGAGAGAGAGAGAGAGAGAGAGAGAGAGAGAGAGAGAGAGAGAGAGAGAGAGAGAGAGTGAGAGAGAGAGAGAGAGAGGGAGGGAGAGAGAGAAAGAAAGAGAGAGAAAGAGAGAGAGAGAGAGAAAGAAAGAGAGAGAAAGAAAGAGAGAGAGAGAGAGAGAGTAAGTGTGTGTGGTAAAATGGGGGGGTAGTGTTAAATGTCATTCTTCTGTCTGGGCATCTTTGGGTCATTACAAAATCACACAGGAGAACAAGACTAGAGTAAAACTGACAAATGAACCTGCCTAAGCACACACATACACACACACACACACACATACACACATGCACTCACACACACACACACACACACACACATACACACACACACACCCACACACACACACACACACATACACACTAATGGCAGGACAGTCGCGTACGTCAGCGACCTGATGGAAATCGGGTCTGGGCTAACCAGCTGGAAAAGTGACCCTCTGGTTAATGGAGTGGCCAAGGGAATGAGAGGGAGAGAGGTTGACTGAGCGAAAGTTGTAGAGTCAGAACGAGTGTGTGTGTGTGTGTGTGTGTGTGTGTGTGTGTGTGTGTGTGTGTGTGTGTGTGTGTGTGTGTGTGTGTGTGTGTGTGTGTATGTGTGTGTGTGTGTGTGTATGTGTGTGTGTGTGTGTGTGTGTGCGTGTGTGTGTGTGCGTGTGTGTGCGTGTGTGAGGGAGAGAGAGAGAGAGAAGGGGGCGTCAAGAGTAAAATAAATTAACTTTAGAGCCGGTAGAAAAGGATTAATGTAAAAGAAAAAGAGAAGATGGCAAAGGTAGTCACAGTTAAGGAAAGCTCAAGTTTAAAACTTAATTGTAATTCAGTCAGTATTGTCAACCCTAGTCCAGTCTATTGTTTACATTGTCAATAAATTGATAAAATATTAAAAAATTCTACTGACTGCATTACCCAGTAAATGATCTTTCTTTTTCAGATTGAAATGAATGCAGTGCAAGTTCACCCACGTTGTTGAAGATGTCTGCTGAAACACTATCGACTGCATCACAGAGTTCTCATTAGTTTGCATTCACTTGGCACTGTTTTGATGGGATTTGATGGGGAGGGGATTTGATAATGGTACAGTTTAAATAAAACAAATGTTTTGAATGTACATGTTCATATGTACTGTAAATATTTATACATTTGATCAGAAGTTATTGTTTCTAACTTAAGTTATTAAGATGAGTTACATTATAAACTATTGCAGTGTGCAATTTTATTTAATTCCTCTTAAATTATACCGCTATACTAACTTCACCAAATTTAAGTGGATTCTGTGTTAGAAATCAGAGTTAATACAATATAAAATTTTAAGTTCGTACAATTTACAGGAGAGTTAGCAGAATTAAGGATTAAACGTTACTACAATATAAATGTATACGTTAGTAAAACTTACAGGAGAGTTAGCAAAAGTAAGGATTAAAAGTTATTACAATGTAAAATTATGAATTGGTACGTCTTACATTTGAGTTGACAAAAATCATAAATCAGAGTTGAACAAACTCAAAAGCAAAACGTTTTGCCTTGAAATTTTGAGTTCACACAATTTTTCTTTTTTTGCAGTGTACATATTGCTCTGTCTCTCTCTCTCTCTCTCTCTCTCTCTCTCCAGTTAGGGAAACGTGGACCGCCTGCTCACACTACTAAGGAATCTACACACGCATGTGTACATGGTTTACTCTATTAAATACATGCTACGCCTCAGCAGTAACTTATGATAATAGAGTCTGGTATTCATCTATTCATGTGATTTCTGATGAGAATCTTTTTTATTACACTTTGTTTCCAAATTGTAACCCATTATTTTACTAGCTTGTCTATGAGCTTGTGCTAAGCATTAACGTGTTAGTGAGTAGCACAGTATGAGTGAATCTCAGGGGTATACACTGCACACAGCTTTGCATATATGTGTAAAGGATAAAGGAAGGGCAGTGGTGCAACAGGAGCGAGAGAAACCGTGGGCAATGTAAAGAAGGGGAAGGTGAAGCGTTTGTCTTGTCAGCACTCCGCCTGCCATCAGCCATCAGCTCAATTCACCTTGGACACAGAAAACACAAACATACTTTATCAGGTCACTGTGGCTCAGGTAAAGCAACAGCCACAGACTCACTGCTCTCTGGTCACATAGCAAATCTGCCACTAGAATTACAAACACACACACATACACGAACACAAACACATTCATGACAAAATAGCATTCAAGCAGAGAAGGTGAACAGAGCAGTGGTGTATAATTTGTACAAAAGAAGATTGTACAATAGAAGAACTTATTTTGCTCTCTTTCCTCTGAAATCTGTAGTAAAAATGATATTCCTCTGGCAGAATCATAGAAAAGCAGTCCTAGGTTTTTATCTCTGCACCCAAGGTCAGGCATTTCAAGTTATTTTTTTTCCATGTGGTAGAGGCTATGGACAAAAATGGTCTCAATATGGGCAGTGACATTTTATCCCTAGGGCAGGTGAGCTTCGAGGTAAACTGCTTCATCTCCTGTGGAGCTGTGAGTGTGAGTTCTGTCAAAGTCATTTTCAGACAAATGAAAATTCACATCAGAATCAACCACCACTTTCAGTAAAACACGTCATTCTCAGTAAATCCAATGAAATATAAATCTGGTACTACTTCTCCTCACTGTAATTTTCTCTTCTGACTAAACATCAGTCACCTATACTTACCACAGTTTCACACATTCACACCTTGGTGCTGCTCTTATGTTACCCAGTAATCAGCATTAAAATACAATACTGCTGTAACTATAATGTCCGTGTTAAGGCAACAGTTTGACATGTTGGGAAACACTAAAATAAATTATTTTCTTTTCATATCTGTGTGTTAAATTGTAATTGAGTAGAGGTAAAAATGTTGGTACCAGGTGTGTAGAGTACTTGCTCTGGCCCTTTCTCTGGATAAAGGGAAGGCTTGAGTTTCCAGTTGTTACGCTAAGCTAACTGTCTGTAGGCTGCAGCTTCATACATGTTTCATCTACTGTAAATCTTCACCAGAATGCTAATTACAAAAAGTACATTTCCAAAATGTTGACCTATCATTTTAGTAATTAAAGTTAGTTAGTGCATTTAAATTACTGATTTAACCTCCTGACTATCAGTTGTTCAGTAGTTGGTACCTTTCACTTCCTCATTCAGGAAAATGGCACCCGTCAGTGCAATCACATTTTACGGGAAGAGGAAAAGTAAGTGCATAATACTTTTTATTGAGCACATTTTGGCTTAACACGTTGTTGGCATATTTTAGTAAAGTCTGTTATGCTTAAGAACACATTTTCTGATTTATTATAGGTCTATTTTAGCATAGTATTTAAGTATTTAAAAATGTCCTCAGTAGTGGACATTTGTAGTTATTTCCTCCATTTTGTTTGGTTTTCTTTTTCAAATCAAAAGGAGAATTTTACTGCAAATTGTTGATGGAAACTCAGATATTAAGTTGCCTGATGAAGAAGATCAAGATGCAGGGTTTGAGCCATAAGAGAAAGAAGATGATTCAGAGAACTCTGAGGATGAAACTCAGGCAGGGCAAGCAGTGCAGAGGAGTCAGATAAGGCAGAACACTCTACATCTATGTCCAGTCGGCGTCCACTGTGGAGCAATAATCTTGAGTTCGTATTAAAACATCCTCAACACCCTGATGGCAAAAGGGATTACAGGGACTGGAACCCTTGTGAAAAACAGAGTTCCAAAGGAGTGCAAGATCATAGGGGATAAACCCTTCAAAAAGAAAGGAAGAGGGGCACCAGAGATGGTAGTCAGACGGAGCCATCCTGAACTTGCTGACATAAAGGGATTGGCCAACAAGCCAGTTGCCATGGCATCCTCTGCCTATGACATTGAACCTCAGGACACACGCAGAAGATGGTCCAAGAAAGACAAAAGGTTTGTCCAGGTGTCAAGGCCACAGGCAATTGCTGAGTACAACACCAACACGGTGTGGACTTTTGACCGAAAGTTGCACTCGGAAATGGACAGTGTGTGCAGTTTTCACTTTTTTGACCTGGCAATCACCAACTCATGGCTTCAGTACAAGAGTGACTGCCAGTCTGTGGGGAAGAAACTACTGAAAATCCTTGACTTCAAACTGCTCCTTGGTGAAGACTTGATTACTTGGGCCCAAGCAGGAGTCGAAAGTGACAGTAAAGATGACTACACTCCGCCATGTCAAAAGTGGAAAACGCAGCCAAATGCAGCTCTGAGACACTATGGGGCCATCCATCTTCCAGAGATGGTGAACGAAACACATGCATCAAGGTTAGGGCTGCTGCTAGCAAATCTTTTTGTAATCGAGTATTCTACCGATCATTCTATCAATTAATCAGATAAAATATATATTATAATTTTGCGTAAAAAGGTATTATAATTTGCGTTATTTTGTAAAAAAATATATATTATGTCTGGGGTAGGCCTATTTTGTGTGGTAATCTAACAGGGGTGGGTTTGTGTGTGTTTGTTTGTGTTTAAGTGTACATGTGTGCATGAGGGGGAGAGAGAGAGAGAGAGAGAGAGAGAGAGACGATTTAACCAATGATTAAGCAATTAACCATGAATAAGTTTACTATTTAAACAATTCAAAGTGCTGCATGAAATTATACCTGGCGCACGTGTTTACTAAAACAGGTTTCAAAGATAAATAGATGAATTTAGAAAATTAATTAGCGATACTGTAGATATTATCAGGAAGAGCAACTCGCTCTCTTCCTGTTGACTGTAACATTAAGCAACGTACAAAACGCCACTGACACATTTACTCAAAAAAAACTATAAAGACGGATCAGGTAGGTAACGCTTTGTTTAACATTGAGGAAAAATTAAACATAGAGGCATTCACGAGATCAGCTAACGTTACCCATTCTCCTCCTGCTTATCCGTCACTACAGCACTACACCACTGCCCTCCTTAATCAGAAACAGTGGCGCTCGTTGAAGTGACGCTAACAACGGGCTGCTTTAGGCTCAGACGATGAATCATCGCTGTCGTGCTGTTGTGGTTTAATAGTTCTAGTTAACAGTGGACACATTGCACCGTTTTGGCTTCTTTTTTAAGTGTGAAATGATCCTCTGCCTTTTCCGGATGTAGTGGTGTGCATCCGCAAAAATGGTCCATGTGAAACAATGATCCCTGCGATGAAGAGGCTGCATAACAAGCGAGATAGGAATTAAACGAATCATCGAGGCAGATATTTTCCCTCTATGTAGTTTTGGAATCGAGTAACTCAAGTTACTTGATTAATTGTTTCAGCCCCAATCAAGGTGTCTCGCAGATCCAGCCGCACGAGCAAAACATTTGGGATTTGCACAAAGTGCAAGGTATTCCTTTGTGTTTCCAAGAAGGGGAATTACTTTTTAAAGTATCACACCAAATGAGCACAACAAAGCAAAGCAAAACAAAACCAAACAAACGTGATGATGGACAGTTATGTGGATGTTAAACTCCATCTCATGTTGACTTTTTGGCATTTTCATTGGGACTAACTGGTTGCCATACATGTTCAGTTTTACATGCATGGCTTTCCAATGTCAAGTGTGAACACATGCACAACAAAGCAAAACAAAACAGTGAGTGATGATGGACAGTTATGTTATGTTGACTTTTCTGTACTTCCTTTAGGTCTGACTAGTTGCATCTATGTTCACATGTATGGCGTTTCGGTGATACATGATATCTTTAAAATAAAAACTTTTAAAAAAAATGTTAGGAACTTTTTTTCCTTGGTAGTCAGGTCATATTGCTTACATTTTTTCTGTCATTTTTCTTGTTTTATACCTGCAACCATTTATCATTTTAAGAAACTCAACTTAATAGAACCTTTATGGATTTTTTCATGAGTTATTCTTTAACACGAAAGGCAAGGAAACTCATTCATAGATTTATTCAGAAAGAATAAAGAACAATTTTTTTCATCTTATTTCTATTACAGTAAATCATTTCCATGCTGTCTTTAAGTCATTTGAGACATTATAGGATGAGAAGCAGAGCATGTACTGTATACATTTATAAATTATAAATATATACATTTTGACTCACAATGTCATTCTTTGATAAAGTGTGAATTCTATCTATCTATAAAATCTAGTTTTTCAACACTATCAAGTAGGGCACATATTATTGTAAATAAAAAAACACATTGCTTCAATTGTAACCTACAACGCTTCTGAAACAGATGAAATTGAGGGTACACAATGGATTTATCAGAGATTTATCAGAGATTATTCTTTGCAAGAAACTGGATGAGGTCAAGTTTAGTTTCATGTACAGTGCATCTCAAAGTTATCGTCCATCGCCTCCAATTTCAGCTTTCTCTGCTTCTTTCCTCTTCTGTATCTTTCTCTGACCCTCCTTCAAACACACAGCCACTTACACAATGAGTTATGGAACAAAGAACAGGAAAAGAAATACAGCACAGAGAAAAGAAAAGTCAGGGCAGATGGGCAGAAAGAGGGGGGCAATAGAGCCAGTATCATGTCTTTCTCAAAACAGGACAGTGAGTATAAATAGTCACTATGAACACAGCTTGTACCATGCACCCGTCTAAATACTATTCTTACACACACAGACTACACACTCTGCAGCAGACCGAGGTTATGGGTGAGGCACTTACATGATGTGACCTAGATGGTGGAAACTAGGCTATAAAGAAGAGAGAGAACACACACACTCACCCTGTGATGCAGTTTCTCTGTGGCTAGTGAAAGAATGTCTACATCACAGGGTTATGCAGTGTAACAAGGGGGACTAGTCATATTTGTAAACAAAAAATATGATGTTTTTTTTTTCTTAAAACAATTATATAATGTCTTCCGTGACTCCGCTACAAAAAAATTACCCAGATGATGTCACCATGATGACATCAAGGTTTGTTTGATACAACCTGGAGGTGTGGGGTTTAAAAGAAATCAGCATTTAAGGGGAAGAGGCATCCCAATGAAAGATGATCTCTGGTTGCACTATGGGAGTTGTAGGATTTGGCATTTTTGGAGCCTGAGCCATACTATGGACTAAAAGTTCAGATGTTTCTCCCTTTTCTGCTTTTAATGTTTTTCTTCTGTATTTTTGCGGGCCCCCCAACTTTATGAATATTCGTTTCTGAATCATTGCAATGCCCCTTTAAAGCTGCACTTTTGTCGCCACTTGGGAGCAGTGGAGCAGAGTGAAAACACAACATTGCCATATGATCACCTTAAACATTTGCTATGGCGAATGTGCTCGCACCCAGCATGCATGGAGCAACTTGGAGCCATTTCTCTGGACCCTTGAAGGCCAGCTTGCATGAAAGAGGGTGAAAACCAGCTCATAATTAGCTGTTAGTTGGTAACTACTAGCAATTACTTTTATATTACACAGTAATTTGACCCACTCGTTATATGAAAAAACAAATCAATTAGTGCAGCTTTAATTTATGCAGATTTGTTGTAGGAAAGCAGCAGTATGTGTTGAATGCCTGAGGAAAAAACAAAATGCTAACCTCAGTCTTTAGCTTTCTCTAGTTCTTGTCTCTGTCTACCTGGCTGTCAGGTTGAATCGGTCCCCCGTCCCATAAGATCGCCTGTCACACACACACACACACACATACACACACACACACACACACACACACACACACAGTTGTTGGTCTTTTTTTTTTTTTAGTATTAATCAGTCTGGTTGGACAGCCGACCTTGAATAAGCCTTTTGATTTTGACCATGCCAGTATTTCTGCTCCGTTGGGGACTTAGATTCAGAGGGCTTTTTTGTCCCCCCCTCTGATTCACTGAAGTCACTCATTCCTCCCTCACTGCAGTGCTTCCCTCCTCCTCTTCAAAGGAACAGCGATACAAACTGCCATCTACTGCTCAAAATGCAGTACTGTACACCTGCTCTCTATAACCCCTCCAGTCCGCAAACCAGATATCAGTTCACATTGTTGCAAAAAAGGTTGCACCCAGTTTTAAATGCTTAATGGTGGTTGCGTTTCATTCTGCTTCATGCAGCTGTGTTCTCATTGATAACGAAGCCTGGACAGGAACCTGCTGGACCATTTAGTCGACACATCTATTCAACACAGCTCAATGTGTCAGAAACGTAATTTACAAGGAAATTGAAAAAAACCTTGTTATCTAGTCACACTAGTGCACAAGAGATGCCACCAAGTGCTCAGTGTTTATTTTTAATGTTGTCGTGAAAATCTGACTTTTTCAGTGCTTGTACACATACACTGGAGATCAAAATGATTAAATACTTGATTTATTATGAAATATTATTTTCTTTTATTGTTCATAATTTGATAGAATATCCGCCGTGGCAATACCACTGCTGTACTTGCATGTTCTTTTTCTTTTTTAAATAACCAAGGCACTTTAACAAAAAACATTATTTTGTGAAAAAGGCAGTGAGCAAAATTAGAGAACAGTAACCATTCTGTCAGAAGAGAAGATTTAAACAATGTTTTCTTCGGGCTATAGGATTTAAAAATGAACAGGAAGTGTAGAGGCCACAGCTTTGAATGACTTCAGCACATCTGCTCCCACAGGACATCACTAGTTTCTCACACTGCTCTGGTTTGATCTGGTTTGATCTTGGTCGATTCTTCTTCAGTCTCTTCCACAGTTCAGTAACTGTAGTGGGTTTCTTAGACATTACTTTGTTGCCAAGGATTTTCCAGAGATTCTCTATGGGGTTTAGATCTGGACTCTGGGCTGGTCATTTCACTGTTTCAATATTCTTAGCTTCAAGGAACTGCTTAACCCATTTAGCAGTGTGACAGGGGGCATTGTCTTGCATGAAAACTGCTGCTGATTAGGAAACAGTTGCAGTGGAGGTATTGCATGTGGCCGAAGGCGGGTCACATAAACATTTGCATTCATCCTGCCATATAGCTGTGCAAGAGGCCCAACTCCTGCTGCAGAAAAATTTCAAACCATGACACTTTGTTACACACTTTGGGTACAGTCTTTCCCCAGTCCTACGCCAAACATAATGTTTCCAATCAGACACAAATAAATTGAACTTACTCTTACTCTGAGATCTCCTCTGGACCAGTTCTCCTCTGTCCATACTAGGGCTGCCCGACCAAGCACCGGTCAACTAAAAAATCATTAGCCGACCAAAATTTCATTAGTCCATTGATCGCAGGAAAAAAAAACATTTGGAGCCTCCAAATGTCACATGCAGGCATAGGATGTCCCATCTAAGTATCTCCACCCACATCAGAGAAGACTGGGTAGACAGGACAGCTTAAATGGACTGTTTCAGACAGAGGGTAAATACAGGTATATTCAGACGGAAAGTATGAGGAAAATCATGTCTTTTTTTTTTACATTAAAGCATGTAAAATGTGAAACCCAAAATACAAACAAGAACCTGAAAATGAGCATGATGAAGACTTGGTTTTATAATGTATTAAAGAGGGCAGTTCAGGTAAACTTGCTTGAAACCAAACCACATGTTGCCACATAAAAAAAAGTTTGTTCTTTTATGTTGGCACTATTAACCAAATGTTGTCAAATGATGTGAACATATTGTGGGCATTTAGCCGGAGAAGGAAATTAGGAACACACACACAGTTGCATAAATGTGATTTGTAGATGGAGCCTGTGCCTACAGAGAACAGCTGCATTTGATGGCCACTAGAAAGTGTATGACCTCTGGTAACAAATGCATATCCTCCATCATTTTCTGGCAAGGCAAAGGCCACAGCAGGGACATGAACCTCGATGACCCCTCATGAATAGTGATGACTATTATGATACAATATTGATCTCTTTGCACAGATAGGTCAGAGTGGCTCAGCTGTACAACATCATCCATCCGTGAAGCTGGTAGGAAAGCTGTCTTGCTCAAGGACACTTCAGTGCAGCAGATGTTTGCTCTCATGGGACTGACTTGAACCAAAAACCCATACGGTGAAAACATTCCACCCTGCTGCCTGATGAAGAAGAGTGGATTGCTGCCTCCAGCAGAAGAGGAAAGATACAGCTGTTCCGTTTTGGATTCAGTTGGCTTCAAAGGTTCAAGAGTGCAACATTCTGCCAAACACACTCTTCTTTCACACACGTCTGTCCTTTTTCTAATTCATGAGCCCGCTCGAGGATTATAGTGAAATTGAAAGTGCAGCCATTAGCCCTGTCAGAACAGGATAACTTTTCCTGGAGGGAGTCAGGTAATGCCATTTTCAAGTCAATCGTTTTTTCCCCCCGTGCGGCACAGAATCATGTGAAATGATTTCAGGTTGCACATGCCCAACAGATAAGTAGTCAAAGTGAGTAAATAGCATCGAGTGATTTCTTTACCGTCGGTCAGTTGTTTCCTGTAGTTTCTGTCACCTGAAGGCAGCAGCTTCAGGTGCAGGCTTACGAAAACACTGGAAGAATGGCGTTTGAGATGGCTTTCGTTTCATATCTCCTTTAGTGATGTCAAACTTGCGCAGAGAATGACCGACCAACTGTGTTGTTGTTCCTTGGTGATGTCAGAGCCAGGTCACAGGTCACGGAAAAGTCAGCAAGTAGTGACATCTGCAGCTGCAGGGGGCCCCAATTTGCCAATTCCCCACACAGTGGTATGACAGATATGGAATAAAAAAACTTTATTGCTCGTGCTCCCCCCACGTGTCATGAAAAAAATGCTGCCTGGGTGGCTGGCTGGTCTACCCGTGCCTAAAACCGCTGCTATGGTAAAAACGCAGAAACCTGCAAACAAGCATCAAAGTTTAAGTACAAAAATGACCACTAACTTTAACAAAAGGTATTTTTGGTGCAATAACATCACATGTGACTATTGTACAAAAAAAGAAAACCATGAGGGATAGTTTGCCTTTTCAAAGGCATATATAGCAAATGGCACTGTTTTTAATTTAACATGGGTTCGTCTTTGAAAACAGGCACATATCCAAGGTGGCAATCTAAATCACTCACAAGGGTCTGCTCTTTCTACGTCCCCCCTACTTCCCAACTCCACGGGCCCCAGCGTAACAGCACTGTCTATATGTAAGCCCCGAGATAGCAGTCCATATAATATAATCGAAAAATGTACTTTAAATGTTTACAAGCTGTAAAAAAAAATGTCAACAGGGAGACATGGGCGAGGGACTTAAATAGAACACAACTGTGCAATATCTGGGTTTTCAACGCTATATATCATGAATACAGTATGAACAAAATTTGTAACCCACTCATAAATCCATAATCTGCCAACAAAGATCTCAGACTTTTTTCACAATTTGTGATCATTCATTCACTCTAAAACTAGAACTAGAATTGTGTATGGCTGAATGCCTGGATGAATCCATGACTACAGTTCCTATAGCTTTACATCACAATCTGCTGTTTTTATTGCTTGACAAAGTAGCTATATGAGATCTGTGGGGAGATGATTTGATATCCACTCAGGACATCCTTGCAGCCACTTAAAACGTGACAAATGTGTTTGCATTTTTACATCTGTTTTTATCTCCAACAGAAAAAAAACAAAAAAACTGGCTTTTGTAAAGGGCATAATGGATATAACACACTATACGTCACATGATGATGTAACATTACACTTCAGCAAATTAGTCACATTTGAGAAGAGAAATGGAAGAGCTCCATCTCTTCAACTGGTTCTGCTCATTCCCTTTTGCATTTTAGTCTTCATTAATATTTCAGGTGTTCTGCAGAAAATTGTATCCAGTGAAGTTTATGTGTGCAAGTAAAGAAAAAGCTTGAATTCCTACACGACGGACATTATATGCTCTAAAAAACTGCCATTTTCTGATGTGTTTGTGCACCTTTGGTCCTTGAAATGAAAATATGTGAAAGAGCAGTGCGACTACAAGCTATTCAGAAAAGGACAAAGAAAAAAATGTGAGAAATTTCAGGGGAGGGAATTGAGGGGGAGGGAGTTTAATCAACTGATCGCTTAGCTTGCAGGGGCACAAAATGTTTTAATATGCTTTAACTCAATTCCAAATGTGGTGTTTTACTTGCAACAAATCTTTCAAAGCAGAGATGTAAAATGCTTTACAGACAATGAAATACTAACGATTAATCTGACATGAATTTAGAAGAGATTTAAGGAAGAAAACAGGCTATCACAGGGATTAACGAAGTGCAAAGATATTATTGAGACGACCAGTCTGTTAAAAAGCCGTCAGGCATAGACAGCTCACCTCTGGATTTTCAGCTTGACTTTAATATGGCTTGGGAAGATGAGGACAGACCAGGAGGCCTCATCAGGATCTACCTGAGCTGTGAAGAGACATAAAGGCAAAAAGCACAGTAAACACACAAAAGGGAATGAAGAGACTATATAAAAGGTCTGAATACTACACAACATAAAAAGAAAAAGGTGTTAAATTGTCAGCATGATGTGAGAACTCGGCCTCATTTTCTCTTTGTCAATCTCAGACCGTCTCTCGCTTTCTGAGATAAACACAAATAACACACATTTACAGTTCTGCTCCAAATTTATTTCTGCTTTACAGAACAAACATGTTACACACACATCATGCCTCTGCTCATTGAAACCACTCAATGGTGCAGAAACCCCTGCTCTGACTGTGTGTGTGTGTGTGTGTGTGTGTGTGTGTGTGTGTGTGTGTGTGTGTCTGTGTGTCTGTGTGTCTGTGTGTCTGTGTCTTTCCATCTGGCAAAACTGGACAATAAGACTGTGTTTTTTCCTCTTCCTTGCTGCAGTGAAACACTCCCGCACACACTAAAAAGGCTGAGGAAGCACATAAGAAAATAAGGAGCAATAATAGCCTCATGGATGATGTGAAAAGCTTGATCAACTTCCCTGCAAAGATGGTGGGGCAGTTTGTACTTGTACTTGTATCATTGGAGAGAAGAGTTAAGATAATGTTAACTTGTAAAAACAAGTTAATGTGTTAATATCTAAGCTAAAGTTTATAGAAAAACTCTTTTCGCAATTCCTGAAGCCTGAAGACATAAAACAAGACATCAAAAGTTTACAGTCTTAAACATAAGCACCTAAAACACCTTTACAGTACAGCGTCTTCCAAAAAAATTGCGATCGAATGAGCTTTGAAACACTTTAGTACAATGGGTTTGACCAGTGACCAGTTGTGCTCTTCAAATATGCCCTTTTGATTATAATGAGTGTAATGGAACTTTTAAAATCCCAATCGCTACATACGTTTTTCCCAGGAGTCCAGGGACTGGTTGAAACATGAGTTTGTTGGCTCAATTTGCTTTCATCTCATCGTCTGTCTATCTCAGACCATCCAGTGTCAACACTGTCACTCTCTGAGGCTGAGAGAAAGAGACAGATAGCGGCAAGTATGGCAATTTCGAGGAGGTGGGGATAGCAAATGCGAACTGAAATGATGAAAGTCAACAGGACGAATAAGTGTTTTTCTTCACATACGTTCATACTTTACATCACCATTCAGTAGCCTAAGACAGATTCAACTTATTGGTCTAACACTGACCACTTACACAGAGAGAGACAGAAAATGAGTGTGTGTGTATGAAAGTGAGACTTATGTGTGCATAACCATGTCTAATTGAGTTGGTCTGTATCATATTAACACCCTGATAAGTAATGAGTCGAACATGTACAGTTGTAAAAAATATTTGTGGTAATATTGAAATGGGTTGTTGTGTCTGTGCGTACATTGCTGTTTGAAACGTATCTCTTAATGTCTGTATGTATGTATCTGTGTATATCTATGCCTTATTACCATGCTTGTTGTACATCTGAGGTAAGCTATGGACATACAGTAGAGGAGAAACTGGACTAAGAGGAGCAGAGGACAGAGGAGAGGTTCACTCAAACAACAGGAAAGATATTTTTGCCCAGAATTGAAACATAACCTTTTCTTCTTACTCTGATTGTGACATTTACTATTTTTACTATTTACATTATTTTTGAAAATATTAGAAACTTAAATGTGTATAGTATTGGCACAAAGTACTTCAGAGTATTCTCTTAATCTTAGAAACATATTGCTCAATGATGAAGTGCATACCAAATGTTGGATTTTGCAATGAGCAGAAAAAATACTGCAACATGGAAAAGGTGTATTTAGCTATACGGTTGAAGACCAACCAAACATGTTCTGATGTGTTGGGTCATGTCACTATTTTTCCATACTGTCCTCACCTATAGGTCTATTGTGCAAGCATCTTATAACCTATATTTATGTTTGTTGTTGTCACTGCGGGAGGTAAGGTGGCGTAGTTATGAGAGCCAAGTTAACGAAATTCTGCCTGGGACGCATTTATGTCAGTGACTCAATTGAAGCCAATCCATGATCTTTTTCTAACCTTTAGTAAGTGTTTTTGTCGGCTAAAGCCAACCACATATTTTTGTTGCCTTACCCTAAGTAGTTCCGCTTCACAACGGTAAACACAATGATCACGTGTAATGGTCAGTGGCATTATTTTTCCATTTGCATCTGCATATTTTTTATCAGCCGATGATTGGTGTGGCTCACCAACGTCAACTGAACTCAACTCGCACTCCTCTCAGTCCGTCCACTTTCATCTCTTTGCACTTTTGTTTAGACTATTGGAGAATATTGCTGAAGTGCAATTCCCACTAAGTAAGGATCTGACTCAAGTCTTGTTACACTTGTTCCCAGAGGTCAGAGATAGATACATAAAGAGAGTGCTTGTTTGTGTGGTAAGCTTGTGCCCTCATTTCAGAGTTGCAGTCTCAAAGTGCTGGCTTGGCTTTTCTAAACGAAAAAAAAAGAGTGAAGAGGTGCATAAGGAGCAAGAGGACAAAGAACAATGCTCAGAGATTCAGGGGTCGGTCAATTATGATCACCTCCTCCGCCCTGCCCTCGTCATTACTTACTCTGTCTTGCTAACTGCGCCTGTCAGACACTTTTGCCCCCGCTGGACTAATAAGTAAGTGTGGGAGTTGACGTCAGCCTGAGCTTGAAGTATTAGCTGACCATGTTCAAGCTAATCAGGTTGAAAATTATGCCCAACAAGGCCACCACTACAGCAGAAGCAAGTAATTACAGATGGGAATACTAAATGTTCACATGTACACAATATGAATAAAATGAGACGAAACACACACACACACACACACACACACATGCACATACCTGAGCACGAGTGGTTACTCTCCGAGGACAAAAAGAGCTAGTCCATGCAGAACAGAGAGTTATTACCAGAAACACTTATTTAAACAAGGAGGAGGGAAATGGTGTGATGAAAAGGGGGACAGAGGGCTAGAGAGAGATTTTCTGAATGCAATAACACTCTTAATGGCGAGGAGAATATTAAAAGGGTGTGGAGGCAGTCTCAAGGGCATATGCATATTCAACCCAAAATGCAACTGTAGGTGGCGAGATGTGTTCTGAGTGCCTGTGTTTAAGTGTAAAGAGTCAGGCTCCCTTAAAGTTGAACATGATGCACATTACCATGTCAGGCCAGGGGGTAATGAATCACCTTGAGAACCCTTTTGTAGTCTATTTTATTTGACAGTGTGTTCATAACTGAAATATAAAACACAGCACAGGATTAAGTGTATTAATGTGCTACTTGAAAGATGTGCAAAAAATGTTACTTAGGCATAGACAAAACACAGGACTTTAAGCCAGGGGAGCGGGGTTCAATTCCCATTCGTACTAGACCGATCCACATCCTTTTTTCTAATCCTAACCAAGTGTGTTTCATTCCTAACCCTAACCGTCATCTTTTGTTGGCTAGAATCGGTCAGGTAACGTTGTTTTTTGTGCGTTTTTTTGCACTTTCAGTTTGGGGTCTTTTGACTTCAGGTCCGGTCCTGCGGTCCGTCAGCATGTTTTTTTCGCACAAATTTCTGCATTACTTTACGTAGGATTTGCTACAAACGTGTCCGTGAGAACACTTTGGATAGGTATGTGGACTATGTCTGTCTTTTTATAGATATTTGGAGTTCATTTCCCTATCCGCAGTCAAAAGAAAGTTAAATCGGTTTGCAATTTAGCCCACAGCTCACTTCAGCACAAAGCTCCATCCCCTAATTTCCTAATTGGAAAAAATGTTTTTGTGGCGTGGTTCCCGGAACAAGAGGCTGACTTTGTCATTTAAATTCTTGTCTGAGATATGATTAAGACCCCTGTTGTACATTATGAAACCCACTGCAGCAGTCTACAGCTAATACCTTTACCTTCAGCTCTCACAAGCTAGAGTCAGTATTTCGGTGTGCATTCTTTTTCCCCCACTACTTTAAATTTAACCTAACTCTAATCAAAAGTTGCTCTTCTTGCCAAAAAAGTAACTGATGGCTAAACAAAGGAAATGAAAATGTGCAGTTTGTTAAATAATGTATGTATGTTGCAGTTAAGAGAAAGGAATTATTATGGGCAAATGTTGCTTTTTAGAAATGTGATTTAGTGTGCAAGAATTTCTGTATGTGTGTGTTGTGGGGGGGGGGGGGGGGGGGTTGTGTGTGCTTCAGTAGAAGATAATGGGACACCCTTCTTTTTTATTTGATCAGAAGATTAAACTTTTATCAGTCTTCGCATGGGAGTTTCATAGCAGTCTCTTGATCATCAATAAATATTGATGGAGGGATTATCAATCATTAATTCAAGCCTTGGAAAGTGACAGACGACACAAAACCTCTGAGAGGTTAAAATAGAAATGCCAGCATCTGCTGTTTCCCTTATTTTAATGAAAATAATCCTGTTTAGGCGAACTGTTTAAGAATATTTTCAGTTTGGCTAAAAACAAAGGGAAGCAGATGATACAAACATATCACTAGTTATTGCACAACCTTGTCATTTCAAGTGCTCAAACTCATCTTTACATTAAAATTAATACTGACCTTTGTTTTGTTTTTGTTGTTTTTTTCAAATGCTAATTAGAGGATGTGTGTACTAATTGTTAGCGTGAATGTTTGTTTTTTCTTCCTTTTCAGTCCTTTTAAGTGGTAATAAGGTCCTTTTGAACACAAAATGTATTAAATACTGTTTCATGTGAAGCTCTGGTTAAACACGAGAGTGTCCAAGACTCAAAATGATGGTGGCAGCTCTACAAGGCAAGTAACATAATCACAATTAACTAGGGACATAAAATACCTGATATCAGGTTTTTCTATGTTCTCTCTTAGTCGTTCATATACATAATAAGTAGTCCTGAGCATTGATGAATATGCATTTTGAAAAAGCTTGGCAATTCCATCCTGCAAAGACACCATCTTAGTGTCTTTTACAAGTTAGGATCTTCTCGACCTTCTCTCGATTACAATAGTACATATTTAATATTAATACTTAATAAAGTTGTTTTTATTTTGTTCATCAGAAGTTGAACAATTGCTCCGTATGCTTTAATTTCTTTAAAGAAGACTTCCCAGACAAGCAGTATTCAAAAAAGGCTAACAAATTAAAAAGTCAAGTCCCTAAAATCGATCCTTTAGGAACCCCAAAAGTCCTAATGTACAGTATTTTATGCAATTGTCATCTGTTGAGACAAAATACTCTTTGCCAGAAACATGGTATTAAAATGTATCAGCAGCTCTAGACAGACCCTAGTCTATAGAGCAATATGATCGCCAACTTTAAGAAAGCAGAGCTTATCAATTAGCACCCAAGACATTTCAACTACTTGGGGCAGTTGGGACAACATGTGGGACACTGGATTCTCTCCCATCTCTGTTGTAGTTTGAGGGCAGCCACAGCTGAAGGAAAGACCACGTCTACAGGTTGTCAGTATTGCCACTCCGGTGAGTCTAGCATAAAAGGTGAGTTATAAAGTCATCTGTAAAGGATTGCCATCATAAACTCCGGAGCCTTGTTTCATGTTTTGGACTGGTGGTGAAGCAGAGTGGGGCATTAGTTTACATCTGTGGTGACAAATTTATCATCCTGGGGCTGTCAGCAGTATGTCAATGTCTTTACACCCCAAAGCCTGCAGCGACCACAGGGATTTGACAGATTTGTGTATATGTGTGTGTGTGAGAGAGGGACTGAAGCAAATGGATGTGTCTCCCCAAGGCGCCCTCACCTTAAATGACCTTGTATCAAAGTGATGTAATGACACAAAAGATTGATGATATAGAGTAACCATGTGGACCTTCCCTAAGCTCACACTATTGTCTACATGCATAGACATCCATTTATATGATTTTGTTTACTTTGCTAGGTAAATGGATACTTTCCAACTAAATGGAAGATGCTACTTTACCCTTGATGACACCAAGACCAGCCACACCAATGTGCAGCAAGAGTATAATTATTAAAATCGAAACATTTAGGTCTATTTACTTTGGCATTGTTTGGTGAATGCCATTTATTAAATGCAAGCCTTCTAAGTACCCAAAATGTAGAGGTGTGCAAGATTGCAACTCTAAAGCAAAGATTTTGAAATTCTCACTTTCTACAAAAACGTGAACGGCAGCTGTTATGGTAGAGAAATATTGTGGTGATGGCAAATAAACTTTCTGGTAATGTTATGTTAGAGTTGGGCAACTAAAACCCTTCAGGATAAGGGAGATACCAGGGATATGGTTAATAAAAAGTTGAATGTTAATAGCACGTAAATTGAGTGGAACAGTGAAAACTATAATTTTGGTGTTTTGGTCTTTTAGTTTAGACATTTTCTACTGCTTTTGTATTATTATTTGGAACTGGTGATAGAGTATTTTCAGCATATCTGAACTCAACACAGAGTCATGTTTAACCATTGGTAGAACTTGTTGAATCATCTTGTGTTTGTATGTATGAGTGTGTGTGTGTGTGTGTGTGTGTGTGTGTGTGTGTGTGTGTGTGTGTGTGTGTGTGTGTGTGTGTGTGTGTGTGTGTGTGTGTGTGTTTGTGTGTTTGTGTGTGTGTGTGTGTGTGTGTGTGTGTGTGTGTGTGTGTGTGTGTGTGTGTGTGTCCATTTACTACTGTCTCTCTTTGCCTGAGGTAGAATAGAGGAAATGACAGTTTGGTTTGAAATCAGTTTACTGTAGCCATTGACATTTGAGCTTATTCTGCATAATAATCTGAAAATAGTTTACTATGAGTAATTTCAGCAGAGACAGAGAGGCTGGCAGGTCTACTCAATAAGCACTCGGCCCACACTATAGTGACACATCTTGCACAGTGAAAATAGGAAGTTAATGAAACCACTCACGCACAGACAGAGGAGGAGTGATTCACACATTGCTGATAAATGTAATTATAGGCAAGAGTTCAATTGCTGCTTCTAAAATATGAGATTTCGACAAAGGCCTTTAACACCAGCACACGTATTACACTTGACACGTTATTAACACCCACCCTTTCCCCTCTGACTGCCTCTCTGTCTCTCTTTTAGCTACAACTCTGTCTCCATATCTGCCTTTTCTCCCCCTCCCTCTTTTTGATCTACTTTCTCTCTTGTGTTCCCCAGACCTCGCATTAGATCAAATGTCAATTACTCTGAAAACTGTTATTTAAGTAGCTGGAAAGGTTACAAAAACATGCATAAAGTACCAGCTGCGTGTCCTGCTATTTTATAATTAGCCCTCAATGGGCAAATCATTCAAAGGAAGAGAAGTAAATGTGTTGATGTTAAAGACAGATAGACTAACAGAATTTTGACCTTGGCAATCAAAGGGACAGAAAGCCAGCCTCTCTGTCTGTCGTCAAGTCCTCGTCCCACCATATTCACCCTTGCCTTCCTTGGTTGTCATGGTGATTAATAGAGACCTTAAGTCCACAGTTGGGTCCAAGAGCTGTGATGAAAGGAGATTGCACCTGTCACACAAACACAAACCGACAAGGCAGACAGAGGTGACCTAAACATGGACCTGGCCATATCTCTTCACAGATAAACACAGAGGCTCAGGTCCTCGATAGAGCATTGACAGCAGCTTCACTGAGGGGGTCAGCGTCACGGTTATAGATTATACAGGAGCTCTGCGAACTTTGCAGCACGACTCGAGGAAGGACACAATGTTTTATACATCCGTCTGTCAACCCTGACAGAGACGGCAGCGAGGTTGGATGTTCAATTTCCAAACCATCTTTTGACCCTTACTGTCCCATCTTAAGTGAATTGACAGAGAACATGGAACAAGTTTAACATGGTTTGGACAGAAATAACACTCAGTCATTGACCATCATTAGAAAGATACATTGGAAATAACTTATTTTATACGAGACAGAGGACTTTTAGTTGCTGCCTGAGGAGTAGCCTCCTTCAGGCACAGAGTGGAGATGGCCAAAAGTTGATCAAATAAGAAAAAAAAAGTTTGACAAACAATATTAATTCTACAGTTCTGGGGTAATATATTATCTATTCTGAAAAATTGTATGTAAGTTAAAGATTAATGCTCAAAACAACAGTTCTATATAACATTGTTACTCTGTAATACAAGGACCTCAGTAACACAATTACACACACATAGTTGTTTCCATTCTCAGATTTAACACTTTAAAGTTTCTTCTTTTTAAACATTTGTCATTAACTTTTGGAAATATTGTGAACCACCTTCACATTCATCACAAAGCACTTATTTAAAAAGAAAACCCATCACTTTATAAGCTGGCTGACCTGTTCCTCCCGTTAGTGTCCTTCCAAAGCAGTGGTGAAAAACACTACGGCAACATCTTCATTAAAACTAAATTATGACTGTTGTGTTAACTGCGTGACAAATTAATCAGAGCACAAAAGGCCAAATTGCCTCTTGAGTTACAATGTGACTGGTTGCTGACAAGCATCGTGGCATTTAAAAGGCTGCAGTATTTTTTAATCAGAGACCGGTGTATTGCTCACTTCAAATAAAAAGCACCAGGCCGAAATCACTTCCAGCAAACTTCACAGAAATCAATGATGGCGAAAACACCATTACCAATGTGTTTTAACCAAATATTCTCTGGTCTAGTTCAGCTAAAAACCAAGACCCCACCACAGCAACTTCCTGGTTGATCCAATGAAGAAGTGCCAAAAATTGCAGTTCGCTGAGTGTCCACTAGGGGTTCATAATAGAGCAATTTCTTGTTGACCCCCATGTTAAACAGGCCGTTTTTCACAGCACAATTAAACCTTTTTAAGTCTGTATTCTAGTCTTTATGTTTAGGTCGTATCTTCATGACAACACTAAGGGCGATTAATTTTTTTGTACCAGGTTATTTTTTATTTTATCGGTGGTTAAAGTTTATGAATAATTAGGGGCGTGGCCTCTTGAGTGACAGCTAACCGCTGTCCCTCACCTCGCTACAGAGGTATACGTCAGCCGGATGGACATATCTCCCTCCCCGAAAAGTCACATCAATGCATTTTTTTAGTAAGAGGAAATGAGGCAGAGTCAAAGCTGGCGACTCGTGTAGGTGAGGACGATTGGATCAAGTTGAGAGAACGGACCTTAAAGGAGAGCCTACGTCCATGTTAGCGTCACGTTCAGGACTGAGCCTGTTCATAGCTGTTAGGCTACCAACAACGTTCACTTCACCCGTTCAACTGACTCTTGCAGTTTAGATAACCTACCCTGCTGTTATTGAAGATGCAAACTAACCACAGACGCTTACCATGTTCAATTCATGGCCATGCTTCACTGCAATTAAATTTAATTCAATTCAGTTCAATACAGTTCAAATTCACTCAACTCCATTTATTATGTCAAATCATAACAAAAGTTATCTCAAGATACTTTACATATAGAGTAGGTCCAGACCAGACTCTATGACTTATTCATGATTTACAGAGACCCAACAATTCCCCCATGAGCAGCAACAAGTTACACTATCTTTAATAATAATAATTATAATATTTATACATAGTATTGATCCAGCAGTCCTGTGCACACATGGGTGACGAAAACCTTTCTTATAACAGGCAAGGGCGTCAAACAGACCGAGCTCTATGGAGGACTGCAGTATGAAATACTGATGTATGAAACTGCTAATCACATTTATTTACTTATTAGTCGAAGGTCGCTGCCCACCTTAACCCCTGTGTGTTTGACATGGTATATATACTGTATATATATATGAAACTGACAACAAGCTTTTTGACAGCAGTAAATCACAGTTATAGACATTTGTGGCCATGTATCTACTTACGTATCCATATTTAGTTTTTTTCTTTGTGCTTTCATGTCTTGACAAAGGCCTTACCCTATTTCTGTGTCCATGTGTGGCTTGCATGATTGACCGGCATGTATAACAGGTGCAGAGAATTTCAGAATAAAACATGATAAATATCGACCCCTACAAGGTTAACCTCTCTGAGGTGTAGGATCCTATATATCTCCACCATAATGAGCCATCAGCTGCCTCACTCCACAGACAAGAGCTGGGGCATAGATTCACTGTCCGCAGACGCATGTGTGTGAGTCACTGTGTGTGCATGTCATATTTCTAAGCTTACACTTAAATATATTTCAGACATAGGTGTACGCAGAACTCATTGAAAAGAATAAAGTAGTTTGAGAGACAAATTGGATGACAAAGGGGAAATAAAAGATGACAAAACAGAAGAGGGTGCAAATGCATTTGGAGTGGAAACGATAAAGAAAATGTTTTTAAAAAGACAGAGAAGAAGAGAAAAAAGAAAAAGGGGTTCATGTGTTGATTTTCTGAAAGAGGAGGGAGAGGCAGAAACTCTAATTAAGGATAAGAGACTATTTCTGTGTCTCTCCTTTCTTTTGTGTGCCTCAGCAACTTTTACCGCACTTCTTTTTTTCCCTCCTCCTTTTTTTACCTCATTTACTGCAGTGGCAAGCACATTCCCCCACTCTCCGTTCAGTGCCTGCAGCATGGGAGAGGGCTGTACAGCCTCCTCTGAGGGCACACACACACACACACACACACACACACACACACACACACACACACATACAAAATACAGAAATGTATACAAACCACACACTTGCATTTGTAAGTTTTGCTTTTTTTGGCCCGAATAAACATGCACATGCTTAATCATGTGTTAACGCAAAAATACAAAAAAAGGCATACACACAACTATTAAGCTGTGAGGTACCCTGCTGGGAAACGGCAGGGGGTGTAGACTCAAAGATGACGTGATTCCCTCTCCGATCTCTGCTAATGTGTTCGTTTCCAGAGAGAGTTAAAGGAAAATGAAAGAAGCTGTGAGGATGAAGGAGGAAGTGAAGTAGATAAGGAGAGACACAAAAAGACTCTGCTAGAAAGAGTGAGGGGGAGAGGGAAAGAAGACAAGGAAAGAAGGGAAGAGCAGGTGTAGGAGAAATTGACGAAGCTGAGGCAGGAGAGAATGGATGGGGGAGAGAAGCTGGTGGCAGAATGGAGAGAAGAGGGGAAAGGGAAAGGGGGAGTCAGGCGAGGATAAGAGATAGATGAGATGGAGAGATGCTGTGGATGTCTTAGCTAGGAGACTATTAGCATTCACACCCTGATGCCTTGCCCTCATTCTCCCATCGCTCCCTCTATCTTGTCCATCAGTTTCCATCTAAGCCTTGAGGGTGAAAGATTCACTTACACACAGGCCTGCACACACAAACACATTCTAATAGTACATACTCATTTGGTCAACTTAATTCTCCTCACCTAATTCCCTTAATAGTGTTTTTACACTGTTTCTGTTTGCAGGCTGATTGTCAACAACAGTGACTGTTCAATTGATGTGAAAATGGTTCTTGTGACCTCTTTCCTATTTTCTATTGTTTCCAGGACATTTGCATCGTCAAAACATAAATCTCTCAAAAATTCGCTGTTGAGCTATTATGAAATAATCCGTTTCCTCCTCTGGGACAATATCTTTCATCCCACTGCTCAGGGTGCACACACACACACACACACACACACACACACACACACACACACACACACACAAACACACACACACACACACACACACACACACACACACACACACACACACACACACACACACACACACACACACACACACAAACACACAATGAAATGAGATGATAGACAAAATGAATGTTCAGTGTGCCAAGGTACTGCTCCCCTATAGTTTGAACACTTGCAGCGGATAAATGGTTGGATGGATGGATAGATAGATGGTTGTGATGTCACAGAAAATGGCGCTACCGTTATTCCCCCAACTCCAGTGACAGTGCAGAGATGCCAAGAGCGCAAATGTGGTAGACCCAGAAACACTGACCAATCAGCGAAGACTTGGCCTTTTGGAAGGGAGGCTTCAAGAGACAGGCGCTAAAATGGAGCATTTCAGACAGAAGTTGAATACAGGCACATTCACTCATTATGAGAAAAATAATCTGTTTTTTGACCATTAAAGTATATAAAGCATAAACCTGAAAATGAACACATTATGTCTCTTTTAAATTATTTCTCGCCAGTCAATGTAATGTCCATTAAACAGATTGAACTACTTTGACCAAGGTATATCTTGTATGATTGAAATGATTTTTTTATAGCATCCCATTTATGACTATATAGCAGTGGCTCTTGTGGAGTGGAATGGATTCTTCTTTTGAAGTTGCCTATTAACTATTGCTCATATACCAAATGTGACAACATGTTATTCCATGTCAATAATACAAAAATGTAACGCTACAGACACACAAAGACTCACTATTTCTTTGTACACAAATTGCAATGATATTGTCTTTGTCTATGTTTTTAAGTAAAATCAGATACACACACACACACACACACACACACACACACACACACACACACACACACGATTACACTAATACGATGTGTTTACAGCTAGTTAATTGAATAATCAAACTGGTGTTATTAAATAGGAGTGATAATAGGGTTATATATTTATATATTTATTTATATAATGATTTCAATTATTGGCACAGGGTCTGATAAAACCATGAACTGCTCGTTTTAGTCTGCCATGAATCAGCTGTGTGCTTATGTAGGTGTGTGTGGGTTTTGGTGCACATTTTGTTTAGGAACATGGAGAGAAGAGGAGGGAAGGGAAGAGAAGAGGAGAGGAGAGGAGAGGAGAGGAGAGGAGAGGAGAGGAGAGGAGAGGAGAGGAGGGGAGAGGAGAGGAGAGGAGAGTCAAATTTAAGTGATAGAGCCTAAAACGGCTGTAAGTGAAAAGGTTAGGCAGAGAGAGCAAGCCTGAGGAGAAATCAATAGAGTGAATTTTGACATAACCTTCTACTCATCCTATATTAACCACACCCTTGTGGCCTGTATTTGTGAAAACACACACACACACACACACACACACACACACACACACACGCACACACGCACACACACACACACACACACACACACACTCACAAGGTCGAGTGCACTCTGTAATGTATCATCCAGAAGTTCACAAGGGACTGTTAGATTGTTAGATGTTAAGAGAGAACATGTGCTGTAGTTCTGACTGTGTGTGTGTGTGTGTGTGTGTGTGTGTGTGTATGTCACTGCTCCTTCCCCTCAGTGCAGTAAAATAGAAAAGCATAAATACTCCTGTAATTACAGTCGCTCCTCCATCATTCTTATCTGTCCTTTATGTCCTTTGATCTTTCTTCTTCTCCTTTCTTCTCATTCTGTTTTTTCTCCTTCCATACATCAAACATGCTCATTTACTGTCCTTTCTTTGTTGTTCTTTCCTTTCCTTCATTACGCACATTCGCTAAATCGCCTAAAAGCAGTTGTTGCATAAACTGGTTAGCTATTTACACATGGCCTTGCCTTAACCTGAATACCTAATGCCTGGCTTATGTTGATATATTATTAAGCAGCAGCATTTCCATACTACGATTTACATTAACTTTACATTCATTAAATCATTCATGCCCTTAGTGTTTTCTCATATTCACAGGTGTAACACTCACCCACACACTGATCTAGAGTCTTCTACCATCGGCTGGCATTATGCCACATGATGGTAGAGGAAGAGTGTGAGTCTCATGTCTCATGCACCCTGAGCCAATATACTGTGGACATAATATTGTTAATATTGTATGTATACTCATAAATTTAAGATAGGTGCAGAAGCTGAAATCCTAAGTGATAAAAGAGCTAAATGTTTTCTTATGGCATGGGACCTAACAAACATTTTACAAGATGCATACACACAGCATTGGCTTCTGTCAATACACACACAAACTTAGAGCTTAAGTAGGTTACTAGTCATAAAATGACAGGAAGTATAAAATAAAACACCTGATAGTCGACATTGTTGCTGATGTGGAGTTTTAACTAGAATTAGTACGTATGAAGTCACACAAAGTCTCATCATTTTCATCACATTCACTGTGATTTTACGTTGCTTATAAAATGTCCAACAGTCCATTTTGGTACCATTAGCAAAAGGAGCTTTTGCCCAATGTTTGTAAGAAAAAAAATCGGCATCAACATCCTCCTAGCAGTGTGATTTCAGCAGAATCTTACAGGCTTGAGGGTCTTGCATTGCTCCAGGGGATTTGGGCCAAAATACTGTATGTCTATATATGGTAAGAGCTACTGTTGCAATTTAGAAACCAGAACCTCACTATCTGCCAAGTACAATAAATACATAGGAATGTTGGTGACATTGCTGCAGGAAGAAAAAAAAGTCATAGTGACATTTCTGACATATTGTACAGGAGAATAAGTACTTAGTGTCCAGTGGATGGGGACAACGGACTATAAATATCACCCTACATTTTTACATTTAACACGTCGTCAACATGTGCAGTCATATAGTCAGGTAAAGATGGCAGGTGTAGCAGATCCCAATGTTCTTTAGGTAGAAGATGGGTGTACGAACAAATGAATTCCACTTTGATGACATCTAGGATGTTGTCCTATGGAGATATAAATGGAATTACTGTCAGGCGGTCTGGATAAAAGCATCTGACGAATCATGTATTGAAAGTAACAATTAATTTTAATAAACGTCTGTGACAATTATCTTTTCCTGACTTACAAGAGTGAGTCATCCCAGATGGGGTTCACAAAAGGAACTAGTGTGTCTCACAAGCAGCAACAGCACTTCACTTTAGTTTACTGAAAGCCAGCTGTTAACAGAATGTTGACATATTATCATGTTATAAAGTGGATATGGCCAACTTTTTTTTTTTCAAGCATTCATTTGTGATTGTGGGCACCCGGTCGCTGTTATAAATAGTGGGAATATGTTGTTGACATTATGAATTCATACAAAACTACTTGGTTAGGTTTAGTCAACACACCGTTGGTTGGTCTAAGGAAAATATCATGCCCTGGGTTAAAATAAGTAGGTTTTTAATATAACTAAGGTGGCATACGGGACTCATGAGACACAAACCGCGGCCTCCTGGGTTAAAATCATGTGTTAGTTTGACCCATCCACAACCTTGACCTTTGACTTCCTCCCTATGTGGACCTTAACGGTCTTACTTCTGGAGCACTTGCTCTGAGCATCCAATATTGCCACAGATGGGTTTGCAGTTAAAAGACAGGTGCATCTCATACATAAATCAAGGGTGCCTAGTGTGTCGGTATCAAACACAGATGGCTGTGACAAACGGCGGTATTTGACGCCTTGTTAATGAGAACAGGCTGAATATTCACTGTTTAAAGCTCTGGTTTTGTCTCTACCAACTCCTGAGGGAAATGTTTAGCTAACTTTGTCCATCTGCCCTTTGATGCTGAGCAAGTAGCATAGAGTCACTTACAGTATGTAGAGTTGCCTGCTGTGGCTGGAAACAACCTTGTTTAGCAAGATGACCGTGAAACAAAACAGTAAGGTTGCCAAGCAAAACAATCTCCCAGAAGCTAAAACGCTACATAGAGCGGAACAGAATCTGATGCTTATTCTCACAGTGTTACTAATAACATTGACGATGTTAAACTGAGCCAGCATGAGCATATACCAGGACCCTGAAACGCAAGCAGCTTAATGGAATTCAGCAATCATTAATTGTGTTGTTTACACCTGTGCTTTTCCTGCTGTGATATGTCAAAATGTTTTCTCAGAAAATCAGTGCTGTGGTACCGCCCACACCATTGAAATGATAAATGATCTCCTGCAGAAGCAGACACACCCTTGCAATTAGTACCAACTATGTCACCAACCACTTTTTGCCATTCAAAGTGTGTTCATTATGGTGATAAGTGCTGGTGGTACTTTCTGTGTGCAGTTTTGGTTGACATCAATATTAGACGGCATTCTTTGAGAGATCAGGAATGCTGTTCCCCCACTGCAACTGCTTTTGAACTTGATATGTAGTGAGAGCCAGTGTTTGGTGAAATTACTGTTCCATGGCGATTTCTGGAAGACCGTTGCTTTTAATTACCAACAGCTGCAAGAGCCTTTTATAATGAGGGGCTCTCTCAGACCTAATTACTCAGCTTTATTGTTGCACATACTAGCTGGCACAGACACATGTAACCCCACATCTCTCTACTTCAGTCCAATTAAAGATTCAACATTTAGTCCCTTTTTCTATCTCTCTGACGCCCTTATTTCCTGCTCTCTCTCTTCCTCTCTGGTGTTTTCTTCTAATTGGTCGTCTTGGGTTCTGTGTCGTTCTGTGAAAACCCACTATTTGCTTTGGTTTTTAATGTTCCATTTTTTTTTTAGCTTCATTCGCTTATTGACTTAGTGTCTTGTGATACCCTGCAGGCTCGAACATTAGACGCCGTCTGACATTTATAACTCACCCAGTATGTGTCTGCTTCTTCCAAACACTCATTTTATATCCTAGGGAGTTAGGACAGGTTTGTTCTCTATTTCATTCAGGCTGGTTCAAGTCAGCAACATTAGCTGTCCCATTAGCCTATTGCTGTTTGGACCAGTGGTCCGGTCCTAGTAAACTGGTGTGAAGTTGTGGCTGAAGTCTAGTAGCAATTTAACTTTGACCAAGTATAAATTGCACCCCATGTTTATATTTGCTCTTAGGCAGTAACCTCTAGTGGCTGTAGTAATTATGGTGGGAGATAAGGGGTTACGAGTGCCAAAATCCTCATAGAGAGGAGGGTTGGGTTGGTGGATGGGTCAAACAAACAGGACTTTCACCCAGGAGACTGCTGTTTTATTTAATTGATACGGACACACGTCTGCAGTTATAACAGTGACTTATTTTAAACTAATCCATGATCTTTTCCTAACCCTAACGCTAAGTTGTTTTTGTTTTTTTTGCCTAAACCTAACCAAGTAATTACATTTAACGAAGTGAAATAGAGCTGTCAGTACAGTGTGCCATACTGTGTCATTTTGGGAGTCATGGGTAAACAACCTAGTCTGTCGATTAGGTATGAAGACGTGTTGGTATATTCATATCAGACTATATAAAAAATGTTTTAAACAGTCTTTGATTCGTATATTATTCATATTAAGATACTATTCAGTCAGCAGTATGAAGGAATCACTCTTCTTGTTGTTTTGTTATCAGAAAGCATTGCTGCCTGCTGAATCTAGATTGCTGATTACTGAAATGCATACAGTCAATTGACATTACATAAACAACAGTCAAAATGTCATGCAAACCTCAATATAAAGCTTTGACAGAGTTAACCTTTGCCCACTTCCACTATTCTTCAAAAGCCAGATATTTTTCATGTTGTTACTTCTGTGACGAGTATTGAATTGCTGATTTTTTTCTATGCCTATTGAAGGTCATTTGTTTCATAATTATGCATAAATGCGGCCCTCTAAATGTTAGCTAAGCCCTCTGATATTCAAGGCTCTATTGGACTGCTCGACTCAGACATAGTCAGGATGAGCGTTGGTTCTGCTGTGCGAGCGTCTGCTGTGCTTGACCTTTTAACTCCCTTCTCACAATCATTAGAAATACAGATCCATGCAGCAAGGGACAGACGCAAAAACTAGGATATAAAGTAATGCACAAGAGCAGAACACAATTATAGGGTTCTTTCAAAACCACATTTTTATATTATTGTTTATAAAAATCTGTTTTGTTGAAGTATTTATTCAACCAAACATGTAAGAAAAAAGATACAACAAGGGTGTTGATTCGCATAAGCACTCTCTCGGCTCATATAGCACATACTGTGAAATACAGTTTTTTGTTACAGACAAGGTTAGCTGGCCAACCTAAATCACTTGGTTGTTTGGACACATTTATGTGTACACCCCTGAGTTCAACATTTTCAGGAAAAGAAACAACAAGGATTTTGATCCAAAAATACCAAAAAGAAAATAGCATTTATAAAGCCATAACATGGATACAGGACTAAAATTACTTTTGATTAAACTGTCTTTAAGTGGCTTATACATGATTTCACTGTCAGACATATTTGTGGGTGTGTATTGAGAAGGGGATGTTTACCTGCAGCTTTGTCTGTACTGTTGTCATGTGTGTGAAATCATCCAGTGTCCATTAAAATGCATTATCACGCGACAGTATTTGTTCCTTGTGATGTGAAAAATATGGTCACTCTAATTATATTGTGGTACTTTTAAGAACTTTCCCTTCACTTAGTGAATCTGCATCTCTCCCAACTCCACCCCCACCACCGCCTTCCCACTATTGATTGTCCTTCATCTGCTCAACATTGTATTTAAGCCACACTTAAGGCACCTAAACGGTTCAGAAAGCTCAATTCTGTGGGTTGTTTTTAAAAAATTAAAAAATCTGATGCTGCATTCTGCCATGGCCTCAGGAGTGGGATGAGGAATATTCTAATTAATCAGTAAAGGGGAAAAACAACAACAACAAAAAAAAAAAACTTGAGTCAGGTCCACTCCACGTCCCCTTTAATCAAATCCACCCCAATTTCCTTTTAATCACGCCACTTTTCTCTAATGCTAAATACTAAATAAAGCCTGGAAGCCACAAGGGGCCGAGGGGGCGAGAAAATCCCCAGGAGGTAGCTTGTCATCAGTTGAGTGTGTTACTGGAGTGGAAAATTAACCTCTTCATTCACCTGACGCAGAAATGGAGCGAGGTAGAGATGTAGGTCCATCGTACACGAAGGGACAGCCCATCCTGTCATTTATACGCATTGCAGCAGCAGCTCTAGTTAAAAAAATGCACATTTGTACATTTTGAGTAAGCTCACTAAGCCTCTTCTACTAACATCCCAACCCTACTCCTCTCTCTCTTTTTTTCTCCCTCCCTCTTTCGCCATTACAAAGAATGACAAAAAAACAGCTTGATAAACCAAATTCATAGATCAGTCAACATCTTGTTCTGTCAGTATACATTCTGTTTCAGGTCTCTTCTTTCTAAGGATTTTGAAAGTGATCAGGATCTCGGAAAAGATGACACATGTTAAGACTTCACATACTCAATTTTTTAGTTCTGTGTAAGGCTTTACTCCATCTCAATGATGAAAGCTCTGGCAATTGGCTCTTCGTAGCAAGAAATCTCTCTCTATCTCTCTCTCTCTCACACACACACAGGCACACACTTTGCCACCAGTGTCCTCATTAGGGCTTCCTGCCACTTCAGCACTTCTTATCCTGTCTGGTTTTAGCAGAGCCAATTTAAATGTCTTGCTTGTAGATTTGAATCATTTGTGGGCGAAGTTTGGCATTTTTCAGCCATTTTCCATGTAGCTCAGTCAATGTATACGGTTATAGAATGCCTTTATTCTTGTATGCACATAAGATGTGTCTGACTGGTTTGGACTGGCTTTGTTATTTCCTGCTTATTCCTCCTAAACTGCTGTCTCTGCAACATATAAGTAACAGAGGTGCAACTTACTTGCTGCATCTCAGCATTCATGTCACCAAGTTTAAATAGTCAGGCCTAGCCATCTCTGTGTCCCTGATTACACTGTGGATATCGCTGACAAGTGACAAGTGACAAGTTCATTGCTCTCATTAAATAATCAATACATGACTGCAGGACTGGAAGATTGGAAAACACCCATTCAAACTCCATGCCTCCACTTTGTAAAACAGATTTTTCATTACAATTGTTCAGTACCAAGACTAGCCAGGAAACCCATGTGATGTTATTAGGGTTATTTTTCTGACCTTTTGTTGAGAATCTCTTATGTCAGATTCCATAAAAGAGCACCTTAAAAACTCCTGAGAATCAGAAGAGTGTGCTTCAGGTGTCAGTCCACTGTGATGTCACTGCAGGGTGTTTTTACAGCTACCCGTCAGTGATGATAGGTGTTGTCAGAGGTGAACTAGGTATAAAAATTCAACTAAAGAGCAGCAAAACACTTTTTGGACACTTCGGGGGTACTGGAAGGAAGTTGTGAACAAAAAACACTGATATATTATCATGTCAGGACTCTGACGCATTGAGCATGACTGTCACGCATTTCTGTCTTTTACCGCGCAGTCCCGCCACACATTGGATTTCTCACGCAGAAAAACCCAGTCGAGCTGACACTTACCAGCCAATCAAATAAAGACGGGGGCTACATAATGACCAATCAGAAAATGAGTATATAAATCGTACAAGTTCATTACAAAGGGCTTTGGTTTTCACAGCTTTGCAGTTGGTGCAGTACTTTAGTTTGTCCAGTTAAGAGTTAAAGTAAGAAATGAAAACAATAAAATTCGGTTTCTGGTTTTCAAATTTAGTGGTGTGTTTATAGAATTTACCTTATAATAAGAAAAGAATCATAACATACAACTTTTTGATATTTTCAAAAATACAAAAAAAAAATCAATTTTGAGTTTGAGTCGTATACCTAACCTTCTGTTTAACAAGGGATTAGTATCATCCCACAGAGTTTGACTAAAAGAGCATTCACAAAAAAGATGTTGTGTTGTTTCCTCATTGATGTGACAAAAGGAGCAAAGAGGATAAATATTTAACATATATCTTACAATAACAGAATAGATAACATCTGTGCAATAATTTCAGCGACACCTCTTTCACCTTATTTAAGAAAAAACTTTCCTGGGTAATAAAACAGATAAAAGACCAGTTCGGGAGGACCTCAGGGTCCGCGAGGGCCAATACGGTAAAAGCAGGTCAGACAGATACGAAGGCCCAAGGCAGTTAAGACACTTAAAAACCAATAAAAGAACCTTAAAATCAATCCTGAAGCGCATTGAGAGTCAATGCAACGATTCTAAAACTGATGTAATGTGAGCCCGCCTTCTGGTCTTCGTCAGAACAAGTGCAACTGAGTTCTGGAGCAGCTGAAGATGTGAAATGCTCTTTTTCTGGAGACCAGAGAGCAGGGCATTACAGCAATATAACCAGCTAGAGATAAAAGCATGCATTAGCACCTCTGTGCTGGCCAGAGAGAGAAACGGGCGAATTCTGACTATATTCTTAAGATGGTAAAAAAAAACAATTTTTGTAGTATTTCTGATGTGTGGAATAAAATCAAGCTCAGAGTCGATAAGAACGTCCAGATTTGTTATGCACTGTTAATGTTTAAAAGCATTTAGTTTTAGTAAAAGTTTCTCTCTCTTGCCTTCAGGACCGATAATTAAAATCTCTGTTTTGTCCTGGTTGAGCTGTAAGAAGTTCTCTGCCATCCAAGACTTTATATCTAAAATATATGATACTTTAAAAGGGAATCAATAGGCCCTGTGTCATCAGGAGACAGGGGGGGGAAGGCATATATAAATTAAAAAGTATTGGACCTAAGATCGACACCTGGGGCACCCCACACTTAATTTCTTGCGTTCCTGAGGGACATGTATCCATGCTTACAAGAAAGTGACAAACTTTGAGGTAAGAATAAAACCAGTTAAGAACAGTACCAGAGAGGCCCACCAGGTGTCTGAGTCTATTTAACAATATGTGGTGGTCTACTGTATCAAAAGCAGGGCTTAGATCCAGTAGCACCAGGACCTTTCTGAGAGTCCATGTTACACCTGAGATCATTAACAATCTTCAAGAGGGCTGTCTCGGTACTGTGGTTCATCCTAAAACCAGATTGACACTGTTCTAAAATCATGATGCTGTTTAAAAAAATAATTGAATTGAATAAAAAACAGCTTCTCTAAAACTTTACTGAAAAAAAGGTAAGTTGGATACAGGGTGGTAGTTGGTGAAATTGTCAGGATGCAAATTGCTATGTCACAGGTTTTGATCCAGGATATTGTCATCCTGCATCATGATTACTGCAACTCCCCCTTACTAGTCTGCCTGCATGTGCCAGCCAACCTCTGCAGCTCATTCAGAATGCCGCAGCCCGTGGTGGCTTGAATCCAAAATACTCGCCTACCGTTCTGTAAATGACCCAGGTCCATACTACATCCAGGACATGGTCAAACCATACATATCAGCCTGTCTACTACACTCTGCTTCTGCCAAATGGCTTGCTACTCCCTCACTATGAGGTGGGCAAGCTATTGTTCAAAAAAACCCAGACTGTTGGCTGTCCTGGCTCTACAACGGTGGAGCGAGCTCTTCACCGACACCAGGACAGCAGAAAACACACCTTCTGCTGTAGACAGAAAATTCACCTGTTTGGATTGCATCTTGGCTCATGAATAAAAAAATATATAAATACCTCTATCTCTTGTTTCTAAAATGTAGCACTTGAAGCAGGTTTACTTTTGCATATTTGATGAATTTTATGAACTTGCATGATTTGGGGGGACATGAATCATTGTTAATGTTTAAAATGCTATCTTAGAATGTGCTTAACCTCTGCCTCAACCATCCGCCTCTGTTTTTTATTCATCTCTCTAACTCTCTCTATCTCTCTCATTCTGCAGACAAAGTGAGTCATACACAGTATACACAGACAGTAATACCCACATTTACAGAAATATGCACACATACAGACACCAAATGGAAAACTTGTCTCTTTCCTAGTCACGATACAAATTGTGTTTGGCACGTGTCTCTGTATATTCACATCACCCACTTAATGTGTTTTTTTATCTCTGTGCGGATGTGTGTGATACTATAATTCCCAGGGCATAGCTCTAATTTTGTCATCCCATTGTGAACGTGTCACCTCGGTTTTTCCTGACGTTGTTTTTTGCACGTGGGTGGGTCTGTCTGAGCGTGTATGTGTGTGTGAGCTAGTTTAATCTGACGGTGCAAATGATGTTTGACGTTAATGAAATGTTTAATGAAGCCATGGCCAGAGGGTAGGTGCGAGGAACCACATGCACATGAACACACACTTTCCCACGGACCTGTGGATGCTTGCATACAAATACACACATGGGGGTGTGCATGTGCACATACATCAGCATGTGTGCACTCGCAAGCAAAGCTACCCATGCACATACATTTTGCACACATATGCACACAGGAAGGCTTTATTAAAGGTCCCAGTCACACTAAACAAAGGTGACAGAAAACCACTGTCTCTGACATCCTTTCCACCACCCCGCCATCCTGAGACTGTCAGCACCAGAGAAACAAAAGCATTAGGTGTTTTTATTCAAAGGCTTACTCTGGCCTGTGTTTATGGGTATGGCTCCATAAATTAAGATGGTGGTGTTGGCCATAAGTAAATAAAACATACACACATAAAACCAACACTAAAAGGCTAGCTACCGCTAGACACAAATGCAGTTTTTGTGCTTTGGGTGGACTGACACTTTAATTTGAGTCACAGACCAATTCATGCCTTAAGCTTCTCCCATTCAAATATGTTGTGTTAGCTTGGAGACGTATTTAGCACTGCTTTTAACCTTTCACACTGCCCGGGCATGCAGGGTCAGAGTTATGTGATTTGCAAAGACCTGAGCAGCTGGAGAGCAGCCAGGGCTCCTCGGGCACGGCACCTTGGTTTGTTTGGAGCAACAGCCCACAAATCAGGTCCTCGAGGCCACAGTGCTGCTGGGCTTTATTTTGCTGAGTTGTTTTCATTTTGGCTGCCTAATCAGGGACTGGTTGGACCAGGTGAATGCCATTAGCCACCTCACAGAATAAATAGAAACAGCAGTGTACTGAACACTACACTGGATTTAAGGACCAGTTGTTTATAAGTTCTAATGGTATGGAGTAAGACAGCTGTCAAAAAGAGGTGTCCATGATTAAAAGATTTAGCCGTGATTCTAACCATTCATATTCGTAAATAAAAAAGTTGTACACAAAATTCTGCTGTCATACACACGTCTGAGAAATTGTTCTCAATTGTTTTTATGTGAGTATGAATCTAAAAGCTGTGAGTACAACTCACACACATTAGTCACAGTTCAACTAATTGCTATGACTACGAAGTCTCCCCTGTGAACACGAATTCAGTTTGAATTCAAGTCAATAACACATTCAACATTTATTTATTTTTATTTAGTTATTTAATTCATGAAATTGTACTGTGTTAAATAATAGTTATCAGAACCCTGCAACACAGAGCAGATGACGTACCTTCCAGTCCAAAGGCCCAACGGGAAGAACGCAAGCACCTTAGAGGCATGAACTGATGAAGCCTCTTGGATGAGAGGTAAAACGTCTTCCTAGACAAATAAAAAAGTCCAGTTGCTTTTGACTGAAATTGCTTCAGTGATATAATTATTCAAGGTCTGAAAAGACTTAATATTTGTGTCTTTTGGACTAGTTTAGTCATTAGCCAATAAAAGCTCTAAATGCAAATATATATATTTTTTTCAGTTTTGGGAGAAATGTTTATTGTTAGTTGATAGAATTAAAAAAAAATGTACCGGTATTTAATTTTACTCAAACACATACCTATAAATAGTAAAACCAGTGAAACTGATCATTTTGGGAGTGGTCTCTTATTTCTTTCCAGAGGTATATATGCCATTAATACAACAAATATAAATTATTATATGATCATTAATTATTATTATTATTATTATTATTATTATTATTATTATTATTATTATTGGCCTGTGAATGTTCTCATTTGTCCAGGTCGTCGTTATCCCCAAAGCAATTTCAGTCAAAAGCAACTGACTCGGTTATTTGTCTAGGAAGACATTTCACCTCTCATCCAAGAGGCTTCATCAGTTCATGTACGCATCTGACCAGGCTGGGACTCTACTTGTGTATGACAGCAGAATTGTGTGTACAACTTTTTTATTTACAAATACGAATGGTTAGAATCACGGACGAATCTTTTAATCATGGACGCATCTTTTTGACAGCTGTCTCACTCCATATAATGGCTAGTAGAAAAAAAGCAGTGTGGTTATCAGAGAATATTGCATGGTCACACGTTTCACAGTGGATCAGTCTGTTACACCAGTAATATCCCTTGTCAGCTATCAAAATATTAACTTAACTTATTTTCTTCACTGTCATAAATACATTTCAAAAAGTGACACAAATATCCAAACCGCAGATGCATACTCCAGATGTTGTTCGGTTCTCAAAAATCCACAAACTGTAAAACCCACAAAGTCAAATACTAAAGAAAAATACTGTAACCAAAAAATAAAGTTTGATAGAACCTCATATCGCCAAATACGAAAGTGTACCAGTGCCAACTTTATATGCACACGCTTCTGCATTCCACAGCTGCATTTACTAGATTCTCTGCTTCCATTTGTGTCTCTCTACATTTGTTTTTAGACTTATTGAGTTAAAAGTTCTGCAACTCTGCATATTCTCAGTGAGTGACAGTGAATATGATTTCCCTTCATTAATTAACAATACTGAAGAGAAGCAGAATAGTCTCAGGTGAACTCTGTGTAAATCTTCCATTGCCATACTTTCATTCCATACTCCAGTGGAAGCAGGGCCTGGCTACTTACTTTCCAGTGATTGGGGGGGGGGGGGTCTTGGCTTTTTTGTATTGCTGCAGGACAACCACAACCGTCCTGGGCGGTGCTAAACCCGTCAGCGAAGATAACGAAACGGGAGAAGTGGTGCTGATCAGGTTTTATTTTAGCAGTGTACATCTGGTAAAGCAGACTAACATTGTGTGAAATGTCTTGCATGAAGATGACCAGAAATGATTGCAACAGGGAGCATCACTCATCCAATCAAAATCTATTGAAATAAATGTTGAGAGTAATCAGGTTGAAATCTGAATGAAATCAAAGTGTTTGGTCTAGGGGTTTAAAGCTAGGGCTCTATCACTATAACCTGGAGGTAGCCGGTGTGTGGCCGGATTAGTGGCCTCAGACACGGCCTTGCCAGTGCTGGCCTCTGCTCTTGTGGACTGCAAGCTCTGACTCGTTACTTCAGTTCAGTTTAGGTTGTTGGTGGATGGATCCCTGAAAACGACAGTGCTGGTCATCATGAGCTGGAACAGTTTGAAGCTGTATTGTGGTCTGAGTAGAGTCTTTAAAAGCTAGTGTCTGCACTCTGCATTCAGTGCCTCTCCTCATACCTGCTGCATCTGCATCTTTATCACACAACATAACCAGACCCCCAACCATCTCTTCTATGAAAACCAAAGCAGAAAAAAGTAAAGAAGGAAGAAAACAGGAGCTCTAACCTCTATCTCATAACATAAGTACAACTCAAAGGAGTTTTTCCTTGCCCTCAGGTGAGGGTCTGTTCTTGTTTTCATGTATGATTTTCATAATGTGAGCCCTGAGTGTAACAGAGAATAACGGCTAAATTAAAATAAATGCTGGAGGATTGCCAGTTTGATTCCAGTGTGTGTGGTGGGCATCCTCTCCCCTCCCCACCTGCCCCCATGTTGTTTAGGTGCCTTTGAGTGAAGCACTTAGCTCTGAACTGCTCCAGCTGAGCTGCTTGTTATTAACAGTGAGGTGAATCTCCCAGGTGTAAATATGTCTGTCTATAAAAGTGGAAGGGAAAAAAAGCAGGCTACATGCTTGAAAAATCGTGCCTGAGTGAATCAAATTTTAGTAAGAAAAAAAAATCCAGTGGGGAATTTTTTTGTGGAAGATTAACATCTTATTTGTCCTGCAATCAGCAGCAGCATGACTGCAACCCTAAAGGAAAGTGGAGGTAGAGAAGAGACTGTATAGAGAATTGGATTTGAATCACAGGAAAACTACCTATCTCAATAACTGCATTTACCATGAGACCGTAACAAACAAACAAACACACACACACACTCACACACACACAGATATACACAAAGACTATAGGAGAGCAAGGCAGTAAGAGAGTGTGGGGGAACACAAAAAGAGCGAGAGAATGTCAAGCAGGTGGGAGGGAAGAGAGGAGATAAGACTGTACAAAAAGTAGTAAAATGCATGGAGAGCGGAGTCATTAATCTTCGAGATGCCCCTTCCTCTTTTGTTCTAAATTGCATGCTATTTATAGGCTGTCGTCGGGGCTGCACCCGGGTGTCGAGGATGTTCTCATTGGTCCAGAGAGGGGTCAGAGGTCAAGTGATTTAACTCCAATTGCAGACGGTGTGTCTCCCGTGTGTGTGTGTGTGTGTGTGTGTGTGTGTGTGTGTGTGTGTGTGTGTGTGTGTGTGTGTGTGTGTGTGTGTGTGTGTGTGTGTGTGTGTGTGTGTGTGTGTGTGTGTGTGTGTGTGTGTGTGTGTGTGTGTGAGAGAGAGAGAGAGAGAGAGAGAGCGATCGAGAGTGTGAAATGATTTAACTCTGCTCTGAATGTGTGTCTCCTGCGGCTTCATTATCCAAGCCAGAGAATCACACACTGAGGCAGCAGAATCACCTTTTAATGGGACTGTTTTCAGCAAAATGGAAAGGAATGAAATAAGACAACACACACTCAAGTGACAGAAGACATTTATGATCTGCACTAATGCGACATTAGTCCAGGTATGCACATTAAATCAGTGCACACTTTTGCCCCAAAATACAAAATATTCTGTCTAATAAAGCCCAGTGGACGGTCACTATGGATATGATACAACTTATTCTCAGCATTTTCTTGAATTACAAAATTGATAAAGAAAAGCAAACTCAGGAAGCTGCAGGAATTGGAATGTAAATTAATAGTGATATGTATATGTCAACGTATATGGGAGAACAACCTACTATTTTATTTATTTTTTTGTATTAAGGCAACATATTCTCATCCACAAGTTCGTAGGGTACCGTACAAAAAGTAATGCACAAAACATTCACATGATATTTTATGAAATATGAAGAGAGTGGATCGGTTACATTTTGTTGTGTTAGAAAACAAAAGGTGACGGTTGCAGTAGGTTTATGCAACTAAACTATCCTTACATGACAAAAGATGTCTGTTAGGGTTAGGCATCAAAACGACTCGGTTAGGATTAGAACAAAAGGTTTTGGTTATACAAGTAAGTAAGTAATACACAAGGTGACACTAGTCCTGTGTTTTGGGATCCATCCACCACCCCGCCCTTCCTCCCTACACGGAGATCAGCAGTTTCACACTACTGCACCTCATTTTAAGCCATGGAATACACAAGCTTTTTTTTGCGTTACTATTCAAACAATATCATACGAATGTGAATGAGAACAGCCTGATTTAGTATAACTGTTCCAAAAGCTACAGAAACTGTCATCACGTTGCTCCCTGTTTTTGTAATCCACATGGCTTTGGCTTAATGAAATAAATAGTCAGATATGTTGTGCCTTCTAATAACTTTCGTTAAGTCAGCTAAACAATTATTAATAACCAAGTCCAGTTGCTTTTGACTGAAATGACCTGGACAAATAATAACATTCACAGGCTCAGCTAAACAAACTTTTTCTGATGTACTCCCTCTTTCCTCTGCTCTTAAATGCATGGACAGAGCACAATAAGCTACAGCAATCAACTTGGATGGTTTATAAACATTAAAATCAAAGGTGGGATTGATCAAAATAAGAAAGCATCTTCCTGTTAGGACTCCTGATTTGAAAAGCTCCGTATTTTGGATGGATTTTTTTGCATGCGTGTGTGCTCTTTATCTGTTTGTTTGACATCTGATGTGTAATCATCAACTACATTACCAACAGTGGCAACAGATCCACAGGGGACGCAATATGAACTGCCCTTCACACTTTTCTAACCCACCTTGAGCACCCACACTCCTTTTACACCTACGACTGTGATACGACACTATTGTTAAATATGTCGACAATACTCCATCGATAGGACTGGTCTCAGAGAACAATTAGTCTGCCTACGGAGAGGAGGTTCAGAACCTGATGAGGTGGTGCTAAGACGAAAAGCGTATATCTAAACAAAAGTAAGACCAAAGACTGTTGGGAATGTTGTAATGGATGGGTCCCTGGGGAGACTAGCTCCCTCCTGGTGGAGATTACTCGCTCAGCGGAGCTCACGGAGACTAACAGCCCTGCACAGAGGAGGCACAGGCAGCAATGCGATGCAGAGTCAGCAGGTGTGCGGATGCAGCTTGCTAGCTACATGGCTAAGTTTGGGGTGTTTTCATGCAGGCCAGGTTATCACCATAACACGGCTAACCGTATGGAGGTTTGTAATCCACAGTCTCAGCTAGCCTGGATCATGGCTCGCCTGATTTTGCTTCGCCTCGTATTGCCACCTGTGCCTCCTCTCTGAGTGTGTACTCTCTGCCGGGATGGTGTTAGACTCTCTAGGAATCTGTCCATTGCAATAGTCTCTTTAAAATTAGTTACCTTTTTGAGGACACTTTAAGGTTTATTTTGTGTCTAACTATATTTAACAGTATCAGCGCAGCACTTAATAAATCAAACAATTCTTGCAACAGGTGAAATGCTTTTTTGGAGCCTGTGACCAGGAGTATCGTTGAGCACCTTTATTGACTCATCTGCATTGGGTTTACAGAGAAAAAACAAATAGTACACTACCTAAATGAATAAAAGATTGATGATAATGAGTCATGAATATCTGATGTTTTGAAGGTTTTTTACTGGGAGTACTGGTTTCTTGGAGTAAAGACACTCTTTTTAAAATGAAATTGTTCAAGATAATCTTTGATATTTGAGAATAATGAAAATGCTGAATCCAAAGTTGGAGGAGGCAACAGCTCATACAGACACGTCCTACAAGGATATTTTTTTTAACAGCTGCTACAAATGAATTTCAGGGAGTCAAATCCACGTGTAGCCATAAAAAGTTTCCGACTCCCTCAGTGTCACAGCTCGGTTCCCCACCAAGCACAGCCTGCCAGTGTCCTGCAGGGAAACACGTCACAACAACCAGACTGTATGTGAAGGCCAATCAAATGTTATCCTGCAGCCCACGTCAGGTTCCATGATGTCTGCACTTAACTCATAGTAAATTGTTTGTGAGCTGCCGTGTGTGTGTGTGTGTGTGTGTGTGTGTGTGTGTGTGTGTGTGTGTGTGTGTGTGTGTGTGTGTGTGTGTGTGTGTGTGTGTGTGTGTGTGTGTGTGTGT
>NC_139842.1:7964201-8029201 GCF_963691815.1 Echiichthys vipera | reverse complement strand
ATGTCTCAAGACAGTATAGGCATTCTGACACTGTAGTTTCTACATCTTAAAGGGGGGAATGCAGGACATTTTTTTTTAGTTTGACCTTTAAAAAATAAACATGTTTTCCTCCCGTATATGATAAACTGGAATAATGCTGATGATTTATTAATTTTCTTCGCTGTGGTGTCACTGTGTGTTTTCTTAGCAAAACAACAAAACTCAATCACTGGTTTCTCCACTGTGTATTACCTGTCTTGAAACCCATCTTGACATGTTGATTTCCATGCCCATGTTTCTTTGCTCAGAGAGCCTGAAGAAATAAGGCTTTTATATTTAACGTTTTACTTTTGAAAGCTTTCTTCTTGAAATATTAATGCTAAATCTTGTCAAACAAGGATGTTGCATTAACACTCTTAACAGAGTCATCCTTGGAGCCTGCTGCTGCCCAATTCCTCTCTTTTTTGTTTGTATTTCATTTCCTTCGAAGCAGGTTGAGGCTATTTCAAAATAGAGCTCCAACTTATTCCCTCCATTCCAAGAATAGGATACAATAACAACTCAAAACAGGGGATACATACTTTCTAAAATATTTAAATTATAAATAAATCTATCTGGTAACACTTTCTATGAAGACAACTATAGTGCAATAGGGTGTATTATGATGCATTTATAATGCGTCATAAACACACATAATGCGTTCCGATGCGCTACATCAACAGTGACTTAAAAATGATAGATGTGACTTAAAATGATTTAAGTGTCTAATGGTTGCTCTTGACGAGTTATAAAGTAGAGGCTGACAAGTGGGTCCTACACTCACCGATACACACCTCAACAGTCAACAGTAGTAACGACTCATAGTGTGCTATTATAATCCATGCTGTGTAATAAATTATCATTGTGTGAAGTAAAGTACACCTTGTTATTTGAGTTTATTGTTTCAATTGGCATGTTTTCTCCTATATTACTGTGAATGTATTTATTTTGAATTCTGTACACTTCATTTTAATTTGTAAGCGTTTTGAAAAATGGTGCAGGTACAAATAAGTTTTTCTTTTCATCCTGTCTCAAACTCTCAAACATTGTTTAGTGCGGAAGGTAAACTGCACACTGAAAGTTTAACAGAAAGTTTTGCAGTTCCTTTGCTGCTCAACGCAAAGATGGAACTGGTATAGACAGTTGCTTCAGAGCGTAATGCTGATGCGTGAGTGCGAAGGATCGTGGGATTTAGAGGTACTGGTAGGCAGGTTTTGTTACTGGACAGAGCTGGGCTAACCGTTTCCCCATCCCTTTCCCAGCTCTTCACATATGGCCGTTTTGTCAGGACCCCTAGGCGTCCAACTATGATGCTCCACTACAGTGACGCATGCGACGCACACAACCTCAATTTAATCCGTGCTTTTTTTCCCTGTCTTTATTTTTCTGGTCTGCAGAGCTCTGACTGGCACAGTTGCGGCTGTCAATAACATAACACCAGATTTATTTGAATAGCTGAAAAAAAAATCTGATGTAGTAGATATTTGGAGCCAGGGAATGAGTCTGAAGTTCACTCTTTCTCATTCATAATTATGAATATGGCCTTTCACATTCGGCGTCTTTTACCGCCTGGGAAAAGCGAGGCACTACAGCTTTCCAAAAAATGAACCCAGGTGCCCTGAATATACCTGGAAAAATAGACGCTTACATGCCTCAATGGCATTGCTCTCACGTTTGAGTGCGCCTTCCATGTTTTTACATTAAAATTTGAAGGCATCAAAAATACAGCATGTGTACAGGCCCCAATTCAGCATCAATTAATTAACAGCAGCAGTGAAAATCAGATTTGTTCTATCAGGTGCCCATATGGCTCACTGGGTGGTTGTAAAAAATGTATAGGAGAAGCCTTATGTACACACATACACACACACACACACACACACACTGACCCCTATACAACAACACATGTACATAATACATTAGTTACGTACAAAACCTCTGTACACTCAATTACTGTTTCAGAAAGACACACACATATTTTTGAACAATGCTTTTAAACGGATTTGATTTTTCTGTTAAATTGTTCCAGAGCCTGAACAGAGGGAGTGCAAGAAAAACAGAACAAAAATACATTTAAATACCAATTTGAAAAATTGAATCACTGAGCAGCTAAATCATGTATGACATTTGAAAAGATCTATTGTCAAAATATGTTCAAATGAGTTCAAATCAAAAAAGAATGAAATACGGATACTCTCTCTTTTTTTAGGAAAAACGCGTGTCTGTGAGCAGGCGCAGGTATGCATGTCAGCATATGCACATGTGTGTGTAGATAAGAGGTGAAATGAGCCATGCTATTTGTGTTTTCAGGTGTGCGAAATTGTTGATGCAGTTACTGTAAATGCTCTGTTGTTGATGGCCAGCCTGTCACTCCAAATTACTTGCTCTGAAACACACAGGCGCATTTTAACACACACATACACACACACACACACATGCTCCCCTCACACAGCTCTTCACCTGTCTCCACAGGATAGCCCACATGATTAAGTCATAAACACAATAGAACATACTAACACAATATATGCCCTATTAAAAAAACAAACATGAGAGCCAATATAAAATTACTTCTACTTATAGACAGCCACACACAATTAAAAAGAAATAGCACACTCATACAGCCCTTATTCTGAACCAGACATGGAAAAGAGTGTAGAGGCTATTTTAAATTGGCTTAAAGCATCTATTCTTTCACATCCAAGCCAGAGCACAGAGAGACTTTTCTTTCCTCAAATGTATATGTTTGCACGGAAAATATGCTTGGAGATTGATATCACTCTCATGTCTGTACGGTACATTTTAAGATACAGCCAGCAGCCAGTTAGTGTAGCTTGGCATAAAGACTGAAAACAGCTAGCCTGGTTCTTTCTTATATATGCTTCCACCTCCAAGTGGCTCGTGCTATTGGGTTTAACCAAAGGGATTTGTATTGGGTTTGTATTGGGACACATACAATAGGCTTATGTTCATGAAATCTGGGGCTACAAAACGTAACCAAGGTTATAATAATATAAAATATGTCTTCATGGGAGATGATACAAATAGGACAGACACATTTCAGTTAATTAATGCACAGGCTGGCCTAGGCTGCAGCCTAGGGGCTCCAGGTGTGCAGGGGCCCCACATTGGCCAGACTATTTTAATTTTTTTAATTGACCTCACTGGGAAAAAAAAACTTGCCTACTATTGGGGCCCTTGGAAACATTTAAAAAAAATTAAGATGATGCTGGATGGATATATACAGGACATATTTACCCAATAAGCTGCCATCCTGTGGCCGAGGTCAGTTTTATTGTCAAATGATACATCATTCAGTATAGCGGCAAAATGTCAGAAAGGAAATGTGATAGCGGAGCACGAAAAAGAGAAACACAACGGCTGAAAGAACAACGGGACCAAGATTTAAGAAAATTCCTAAATTTACAGGATTTTTCAAGGTTGCGGACTCTTCTGTTCTAGCTGGGGTTTTTTTCTGATAAAACATGATTAATAATGTGGGGGGCCCAAACAAACAGTAGCCTAGGGGCCCCTGACCACCTTAATCTGCCACTGCTGCTGAGTTTTCAGCTCATTAAACTTCTGTCCAGACCTGTCCTGCTCACTGTAATCACCTTAGCTGTGTTTTGATGCAACTGAATTCATAATTTAGTTGTTCTCATTTATGTATTTTTATCGTCTTAGAAGCATTCATTTAACTGTGGCTCATAAATGCTTCCTTAATGTTACCCCAAGGCAAACAATTTCTATGCTGCTGCACTGAGATGTTGATCAAATCACTATTTTTACGTCTGCAAAGTCGTCTGACAAAATAAACATAAATACAGATTAATAGCAACATCTGCATGGTGTGATTGGCTTTAACAACCTTTTTAGTTGCAGTTATTAACCAGCCAGAATAGATCAAGAGTCAATTGTCTTTCTGAACTCAGGAATAGTTCACTCCTTTAACTTCAAGAAATATACAGACTTCTGCTGTTCCGCAGCAGCTCTTCACCTCTCCCTACAGTGTCACCCAGCATCTGACTAGCATATGCTGTCTACCTTGCCTACAGTGCACAATATTTATTTTCCTAGGATGGTGAAGTCATGACCCACCCTATTTTGCCTCTGATTGGCTTACCCTAGTATTCTTACCTACACTTTAACCAGTATTATTCCTCATGCCTAAGCCTAACAAACAAAGTAAACAATTACTGGCCAATCAGATGCAGAGTAGGGTGGGTCATGACTTTGCCATCCTCGGAAAAGAAAATGTCCCGCAGGGACGCTATTATGTCTAGATAATAACCAGATTAGTGACACAACTCTGACGAGACTCACTGCCCAACAACGTCCTTACCTTAACCATTCATCATCATCTCACAAGAGTTTCTCAAATCTTAAATTACCATCTAGACAAGACCCAGAGCAAAGGTTTTTTTCTTCTTTGAGTTTTAATGGAGGTTGGCGACAAGCTACTGGACTGGAGTGTAGAGCAATAGATGAAGCCACAAGTGATAGGGCACTACCATATCATTAACCCTTTGTTGCATGAGTTATAAAAGGAAGACTAAAGAAGGTTTGACATTTATAGCTGGTAGATTTCATGAGGTGTAAGTAGCTAGTTAATAAGCCTACTGTAAGCTAAAAATTGTACTGTAAGTAACACTTTTTCTCTTGTGTTTTTGGTAACTACACCCCTATGCACACCTCTTCGGCATGTAGAAAAATCCAGGGTAGGCTGGAATCTTGATAGGCCTGCTGTGCCCTGATACAGTGGCTAAGGCTATGACTGGACAATCACCACCAGGGACAATCACAGTCTGTGGACAATCTTAATAACTTTGGTGATCCCTTCACTTTTTCTAAGCTTCTAAAACTGTTGATGCGTCCTGACCTCTACGACATATGTTCAAATCAAGATAAGAGTATGAATAAATAATATGCATAAATAATTTCAAACTGAAGGTGACTCGTGTGAAGGAATTGGTCCTGTCTTTTCTAAAAGGTTTTCTGTGTGTCTACAGTGAGTGTATGTTTGTGTGTGTGTGTGTGTGTGTGTGTGTGTGTGTGTGTGTGTGTGTGTGTGTGTATGTTTGTGTGTGTGTGTGTGTGTGTGTGCGTGTGCGTGTGCGTGTGCGTGTGTGTGTGTCCATCTGCTTTCACCTGTTACAATGTCCTTGTATATGAGGAAAATATAGGAGGATAGACGATGGGAAAATATAAATAGGAAAATAGCGTCTTCCTTTTTCTATGAGAAAAACAGAAAGACTGAACACTGCTGAAATTTTATGAGACAATGGAAGTATTGTGAATCAACATATTTCCTTCTAATAAGGGTACTTATGTGCAGAGGATATGCCTTGAAATGTAATTTATACAAACACATACACACAATAAAGCAGTTGCCTGCATCATGGCTGTCCTGGCATGTCATATCCTGTTAAGCATCCCCCTCTAGTGTTACACCATTAGAATGCAGAGGCATGATGCAGAGTTTAGCAAGGCCATTTGAGGTGAGGCTGTATCCTCCCATCTGTCCAATTGTCCAGTTAATTCCTCCGTTTTGTGCAAATCCAAAGCTTCTTTTTTAAAACTGGTTTACGTGAGAGTGTGTAACTAAAATATAAAAAATGTTTAAGTGTTTTAAGGTAAGGATCTTTTGTTTAATTGTTTGTTTGAAGATTAATAGAATCAGAATCAGAAAACCTTAATTGTCCCCTGCAAAAAAGCAGTGGATTTTTTTTTAATAGTTTTATTTGTTTGACATTTTAAAACAAAATCAAAGTAATATATTTGCAGCTCTTCTAAATAGAAATAAACATGCCATAATAATATTCAACTTACTGCAATAACTCCCTATACAACAGCCAGCAGCTGGTTAGCTTAGCATACAGACTTGGATGTGTGTGATGATGAAGTGTGTATCTCTGTGTGGCAAAAATGTGAAAATCATTCTGAGTGTATAAGCAGGTAATTGAGTTTTGTGTGTAAGTTTCTCCAAATATGCCAAACCTGTGTGTGTGCTCATTATCTGTGTGCAATGTATGTTTATCCCCAAGTGTAGATGTGGGTCTGTGTGTGTCAGTGTACCTCAGAGTGAGTTACACTAACAAGGCTGACAAATGAAAGGAACCATGGGAGAAACAGAGGGTGGCAAAAGAAACAGCAGAGGGGACAGTCCCCATGTGTGTCACAGAGCAGACAGGAGGCTCCACAAATTGCTTTCATTTTGGCAAACCAAGTTTTAAAGCTACCCACTAACCCACCACCCACATACATTTTCCCCACCTACGTAAGCTAAAGCACCATCATATAAAGGACAAGTAAACAGGAACCATTTGCATTTTTCTAAAAGCTGCTGCCATTCTGTAGTATCATATAGATGATTAGTCTTAATTATCGTCTTATTTACAGCAAATATTACCAGTGAAGGTATGAAGAGCAGATTAGCTGCATGCATGGTGGGTCAACTCTCAGCTGGTCAATCTACAAGTTCAGGTTCATTCCTTTCACAAAGATTGGTTGAGAGACCTATGGATTTCAAACTGGCAAGTTTCTTGTCTAAAGCTACCTGTTCAGGTTGCAAACTGTGTTATTTCTAATGGTCCTGAAATTGTCAAATCATTTCTCCTGTGACCATTTCTTGTAAAAATGAATAATTGTTAGCGATTATTTTTTCTAGGCCTACGTCGGAATGTATATGATTATGCCAAAGTGTCTTACCTAACCTTTTCTCACACTTTGCTGCTATTAAAAACTAGACTGCTACTTTCGGTTTAATCTACACTCGTCTCCAGTGTTCTGGGTTCAAATTTGAAAGCTGTGGGAGGAAACGCGTTGGGCTGTGGTTATGCATGCACATTTAAAATAACAGTAACCATCCGTTTTAACTTTATCTTTGACATTGAGTCAAGGTGGGAGAGCTGTTTGGAGGCACTACACACTTTTGTGCATGCACGCACACACACATAAAAAGAAAAAATTATCCTAGGGGCCAACTGTTTTTATTGTGAATGTACCCTTGAGATGCAGGGAAGACGGGTGTCTTTCTCTGGTTTCATTTTAACACTTCACAATAAAAAAAGATCACCTGCAGATGGAAAAGGTTTGGCTTGTCAGTTAAAGCAAATAAAGTAACTGTAACATCGGCTGCATGCATGGTTGTCAGCTCTCAGCTGATCTATCTACACATTTCATCAAGATTGGCCTACAAACCGGTAGATTTCAAACTACCAACTTCCTTGTCACATGCTTCCTTATAAGGTTGCAAACTGTTATTCTCAGTGGTCCTCAAATTGTCAAATTATTTCTCCTGTGATCATCTATAGTGCATTATTTTTCAATGGATATTTTTTCTAAGACTACTGTATGTCTGAATGTCTGTGTCATAGTGTCTTACCTAACCTTATGTCACACTTTGCTGCTATTAAAAACTAGACAGCTACTTTCAGTTTATTCTATATGCGTCCCCAGTGTTCTGGGTTCAAATTTGAAAGCTGTGGGAGGCAGAGCGTTGGGCTGTGGTTATCTATGCACATTTACAATAACAGTTACCATCCGTTCCACTTTATCTTTGACATTGAGTCAGGGTGGGAGTGCTGTTTGAGATGTTTTGTATTTTCTGGAGTCAGTTCACATGACACACACAAATTCACACACACAAGGAAAAATGCACCTATGGGCCTACTGTTTTCATTGTGCATGTACCCACAGGAAAACACATAAAAAGAGGACTGGTTCTCATGAAGCAGGGAAGGAAGGGTGTATTTTTCTGGTTACATTTAACATTTCACCCAGACATCAAAGGTACAATCAAAATCATTCCATACATGGCCTGAATGTGTCAGGAAGCTTACAGGTGTACAAATTTCCCCTCGTCATTTAAAACAAATAAAGCCGATACAGTAAGATTATGAAGGAGACCTGTGAAAAGCAAAGCAGGCCAGATAATTTGAATGCAAATCCTAATTGTGCCAGTGTGAAATGCTTAATCAAATCAAATGTAGTTGATGTTCTTTCTGCCCGCTGTTGTTGCAATTGTTAAATGTTTTATTCACCAGATTTACTGCAAAGAACATAAAAAGAACAGATTGTTATTCGGCAAAAACGTTATTCATATAGCACCTCTCATACAAGAAATGCAAAAGTGTAAGATAAAAAGTGCTGACACAAACACACAAGCATATAATGAACATCAAACATGGATATAATGCCATAGATATTGTAAAATTAGTTGAAAATAAAAAACACTTGAGAGAAGAACGGCATGCCATTTCTTATAAAAAAGCATTATACTGTACCTGGCTACAGAAAATATGACTGACACCGATAGATGTCAGGTACCAGATGTTGGCTACCAGTAAATAACACTAAATCATGACAAACAAACTTTAAAAAAAGATAGACTTTAAAACAACCCGCCTTTGTTTCAGGTGGCACATGGTCATGGCCTGAGCTTGATTCTGCACCTTTTTCTGCGAAAAAATAAAAAACAAAATGCCCTCTAGCATTTTTCATTTTCTGTACATACAAATGAACAAATGCAAAATGCCAATGGGAAATAGTTGCCAACAATGCTCAAACCCACCCCTCATTGGACCAATATTACTTCATCATGCTTTTGCATAGAAACATTTTTCAAACGTCAAGAGCCTTTGCCCTTTATTTGGATAAATCAGCTTTTTGATATCTAGCACGGTATTTACAAAGTCCCGGTATATTTTATGCTTTTTCAGACCATTTCAAATCTTGTAATTGGTCTGTGCTGTTTTTAACCTTCAGACCCATATGTTTGTGAACATGAATATGCAGTAGGACATGTATTGTTTCTCTGTTTATATATGTAGTCAGCAGGGAGTAGCTCTTTTTAGTCCTCCAAATGTTTTTGGTTACTTTAGTTTACAGAGGTAAATTGATCCATCATAAAGACTAAAACCAGGATGTAGTGGTTCAGTGAAAGTTGTACAGACAGTGTACAGGTGCATCAGTGTATCAGGAAAGACCTCAAAAAAGGACAAAATGCCCGCTGGCCAGTCCAGATACACTCCTATGGTACCTTTGTATGTGGCACGGCCTATAAACTCCAGACAGGAACTGTTATGATGAAAGCTCCTGTTGTTAAACCAACACCAAGACTTTTCATTTTCTCCCAAAGAAAATTCACTTGAGCAGTCTCCCACCCTGTCTATACTTTTGTAGGCCACTCCCACATCAGCTGATTTACACTCAACCTCCCAGTAATGGCGACCGTCCAGACCCTCCTCACATAGTACTTGACAACCGTCAAATCTGTCTGGATTATCAGGATATGGCTGCTTTTCCTGAACATAGGTTGCCTTTTTGTTCTCGTTTGTCAAAATTACAGTCACGCCTGCTGTGTTAGGGTCCAGTGTCAGATCACAGGCATCTGCAATCAAGACAGAAGAATATTTATTAGTGGGCTGTTGTTGTGTTAGTGATTGCTTTGGTATTAGAAATGTGTTACATATCTGTCAAATCCCTCAGGATAAATCTGAAAAAGTTCTGTCATCAAATTTGAAACAAGGCTGCTTGCTTCAAATGACTGCAACTATTCATATGACATGCGTTGCAAATTGTGTATGTGCACATTTGGTTGCATTTGTTCTTTCCAGAGAGTGATATTTATTAAATGCTGCAACTCCAGTGCAGAAAGAATGCAGACCAGTCAGATCATGCTCACCATGTGATTATCTCTGTACAATATTTCATTGCTATGGAAGTCACGTCATGCAGAGTGGCTTCGGAAGAACCGCATGACACTTTTTAAGCAGTGCATTATAACATGACTACAGACAATATTCATTCCTGATTGGCTGATATATCTTAGGTGCAAGATGTTGGCTACCAGAAAATCATTTATGCTGAAAAATCCCTAATCACCAGTTAAACTGATTACAAACTAACTCTGAAAAATTGTTTTATGACTTTCAGAAGCCCACCTTTTTTTCAGGAAGCAAATGGTCATGACCTGAGCTTGATTGTGCATTTGATAGTCTGGATGTGGAAAATAGCACTCAGAGCAGAGTGGTGTTTTTGTCTCTGTCTCCCCATTATTTTTGTATATCAGGACACCTTTTGTGCACAGTGATACCATACTCACAGCCCCATGTAGATAAGTGCCCTCCTATTCGAAAGATGTTTTCAACCCATTTGCCGAAAAGAAAAATGCTGGTAGAGTGCATTTCATCAACCCACAGATATGTTGAATCTCAATATTTGCGAAACGCTGGAACCTGTCACGTACTGACTTTTTAACACTCCACAGAAACAGTTTTAAAATAAATAATATTGTGAATGCAAACAAACATTTTTAACTTTACTTAGGTTTAAGCATCAAAACCACATTGTTAGGTTTAGGCATCATAATGGTCATGTTTAGGAATAGATTTTGGTTTGGGTGAAATAAGTATGTCTATTATGTAATCACATTTTATCTTCACATGGGACGGGAGGGACACAAACGGGACACAAACATTGCCTCCTGAGTGAAAGCCCAAAGTTTGTGATTAACCCATCTATCAACCCCCACCCTCTCCATAAGAGTTTGAGGCTTGTTTTTCTACATCACATGAATTCTGGAACTCTTGCTGTCATTTCAACATCTCATATTTATGTGTCTGGGGTTTGCAGAAATGTACAGTGCCAACATTTTTTTCTGGCAACCAGGCTGAAAATTTGAGACTTTTAAAAACCTTGCAGACATACAGTACTGAAACATGCATGCATGTTACAGCATCACAGCTTTAGCATTCCATTAAAAATAATTCTTACACTGTCTTAGTAGCTTCAGGTCAAACCAGCATTCTTCATTTTGGTCCACACTGATGGGAAATAGAAGGACAGCAGGTGACAGCATCAAAAACATTGTCACATATGCACTTCAAAACAAATGAATAACGTGAATCTTACAAAGGAGTTTTAAAATAATGACAGAAGTGATTAGACCGTTTGTTTGGGCATACTTGAGTTTCTCCAGACTACAGCGTGAATCCCTCTCTATTTCAGTCAGCAGCTTCACTCCTTGATCTGTCAGGTGATTAAAGCTCAGATCCAGCTCCCTGAGGCTGCAGTGGTCAGACCTCAGAGCTGAGGCCAGAGCGGCACATCCATCTCCTGTCACTTTACAGAATGACAGCCTAGAGAAATCCAACAACTGACATTTTAGACATGCCATACATGCCCTTATCAGCAGCAATTTCCGCTTGTTAACGTGACACAAGCCCTATTTGATTAGTCATTTATCAGGCTTCCCTTTGGACTTGTTGACATGTAGCACCCCAAGTTGACAATTTCAGAGAAAGAAGCAAATGAAAAGAAGGAGAAGCAAAGCTAGGTAAAATGGCATGAGACATTAGTCCTTTACACATGCTACATGTATTTACATCCTCATTTGTTCTCAGTATAATGTAATACAATTCAATAACAGCACAGCCCAGTGTGCTCTGATTGGTCGGTTGGTCAGCTCTGCTGTGATTGGTCAACTGTTTATGCTGCGTGCCAGGAAATGTTACACCCTTTACGATATACTGAATCAGTGACCTGAGCAGCTGAAAACACCGTCTATATGGAAGCTAGACACTTTAGCTGCTCAACATGCTAAAGTTAGCTTTAACAGGTTAACCTTCAAAATAGCATGAAAGTGGCCGGACTTACAGCTTACAGTTTGAGCCTGTGTGTAGCGACATGACCAATAGGGAAGTTCGGCTTCTTCTACGTAGACAAATTCTGGAAATTCGAAGAAATCGCTAATAGCAACCCGAGACCCTAGTGTTCAGAGCTGAACACAGCCAACCCAGACGATCAGCAGGGGTCAAGTCTAAATGCAGTATACTTCACTATTTGAAGCTTTGGTATTGTTTAACATGAATATAAAACATTATAACTACATTCATAGGTCAGAAAAGACGGAAAAGCATAATAGGTCCTCTTTGAAGAGCAATACTGTTGTGTTGGTATTCCAAAAGGCTGAATCCATATATATCAATTAGAAAGGTTGAAGTGAATACGAGCTATTCATTACACTGACCTAAGTGTTTTCAAACCACACTGTGGGTTCATCAGTGCAGTACAGAGTGCCTTCACTCCTGAGTCCTGCAGGTCATTGTAGCTCAGGTCCAGCTGTGCCAGGAGGGAAGATTTGGAGCTGAGTGCTGAGGCCAACGTCTGACAACCTTTTTCAGTGAGTCTGTTATGACTGAGACTGAAAGACAAAAGTAGGAATATAATTTATTTTGTTTACAGAATCTTTACCTTGTTTAGCATTTAGTTTTTTTATATATATATATATATAAAATCACAAGTGAGTTTCTCTGACTTTATTAGCGTACTTCCTAACATGTACTGTATTTATGACCTGTGGTGGGAATACTGACATGTTTAGGCCTCAAAAAATACGTCAAGCACAATTTTTCCCTCCTCCTTGTCATTCACAGTTTCTATATCACAACATGCAGCATGTATGCATGTATGCATGTTTGTATGTATCTCTACAAACGCATGATTCACAAAATATCTTGTGATGTAATCATAACACTGCTCTGTCACCAATCTACAGTCTTATCATGTTTGTGTATATAAGACTCACTGCCCTTGCATCTGGGCTAGTCTCTTTACCAGTCTTGTTGCGTGTGTTCAGAGAGCAGCCCTCTTTTGCAGAAAAGACTCTGAAAATAAACTCACACTGAAAAGCCAACCTTTATCTTTTATTGATCTTGGACTTGTACCACTACAGGCCTTTCTTTCTTCTATTTTGAATGATACTGTAGTCTTTTACGTACCTCAATACCTTCAGAGTACAGTTTGTGCTCATCAGCCAAGTAGAGAGGATCTCTATTTCTGAGTCTTTCATACTGTTGTAACTCAGTTCCAGCTCTCGCAGGTAACATGGGTTGGATTTGAGTGCCAGCACCAATTCTTGACAGATTTTTGCAATCCCAGGATTTCTGTTCAGTCTTTTGGTACAGAGATGATAAAAAATGATGTACATTTAGAATAAGTCATACTGTGAAGCTCTACCCAACTGATTTATAATCCACAACAAGCTCACAGCAGCTAGGGGCTACATAAAAGTAGGGGTGGGAAAGATAGCAAAAATATCATATCACAATTATTTACAGTAAGATCACGATTTTATCACGTTTTTTACATAATTTTTTAATATTGTTGCTAAACAGTGCAACCAAAGTATTTACCGATGTAAAAACATTAACCTGACTCTGCCAGATGGATTGATTTGCATATTCGCATTTGCTCTGCATATCCATCTGGGAACTCTCGGTTGGTGATTTTGGAATGGGCGAAAATACTGGTTGCTGATTGGATAAACCATCTGTCTTTCACCAACATACAGGCCAAATCAACCAATAAGATCAACAAAGCACATGACGTACTAACTGTGTTGAGGCAATGCTCAGAAAGTAAACAACATGTCGGTAAAGGATATTTGCAGTTTGTGTAATGCAAATTTATGGATAAAAGGCAAAATTACAGGTGCCCGGTCCATATTCCGACAGAAGGATCCAAGAGAAAAAAGCGCTAGCGAGCGGCTTGCTCAATAGCTGCACTCATCTCATCCGCAGAAGCCGCCATGTTGTTTACACTGAACAGTTGCTTCTCATTGCGTCACACTTCGAGCCGCCTCAAAACCAACGTTGATTGGCTCGGTCGCTGGTCAAACTTCTCCAAATTTTCTCTGCCACAGGTTACCAGACTGATCTGCGAGTAAAATGCAATGGGGCTTGGAGTGACGCATAAGGAGTCCATGGGCGCATGGGACATTTACCTGCTTTTTAAGGCGCATATTTTACAGCTTGTTCCACACATTCTATGAATAAGTGAAGACAGACAGCATCAATGTGACATGATAGTCTGATGATCGCGTGCTGTTAGGACACAGTAGTTTGGTTTTCGTTTATTAATGAGAAATCCTTGCCACTGCCTGTAGTTTGCTATGATTGGTTGATTGGCGTGTCTTTAGGGCGGGCATGAGGCGGACTAGAAAATAGTGTGATTTGGCTACGAAAAAAAACATGATGCATCTGTGAAGAGCATAGAACAGCAGTGGCTATAATGTGCCCTATAGACCATTTCACAGATGTAATCATAAACATTCTAAATGTGTCCTAGTTTATTTCCTGTTGAAGTGTATGTGAATGACATCAGCTGACAGGAAGTTAACGAGGGCCAAGGCTATTGCCTAACAACTGAATCCATTAAAAAAAGGTCTATAGACAATACCACGGTCTGTCGGCTTCGGCAGATCATCAACATGTTCTGATCCTTCACGATCTAATATTGTCATATCGCCCACCCCTACTTTAAAGTATGCAGTGGGGTAGTTACCAAACAATTTTACATTGCAGAGTAATTTGATTCAGTGTTTAAATGATAAATATTGCTTACAGTAATATAGCGTTAACAATGATACATCTATGAAGAAGTATTCATTCAAACACAACTGGACTGGACTGGTCCCTTCCAATCATCTACATCTAAAATGTGGATGATGTATTTGCTGAACAAATGACTAAGCAGAAGAAATCCGATGCAGAACATTCTATGCATACGTTTGAGCTGAGGGAAATATCAAGTTTAAAACTGACCTGAGCTTCTCCAGTTTAGGACTTCCAAGCACAACAGAAAGCAAAGAGTATAGTGAAACTCCCAGTGTGTTGGCACTCAGCTCCAGTTCCCTTAGATTTGTGATGACTGATTTGATTGCTGTTGCCATATTTTCACACTCTGGTTGGAAGAATCCCTTTCCTGAGAGACTATAACACAAGGATGAAAACAGGTGAAAATGGATAACAGCAACAGCAGCAATACGTTGGCAGTACTGACTTAAAGTGGTTAGTAAGATATAGTCCGCCCTGAAAAAATTAACCCATACGCAGCAGGTTGTTTGTACAAGGAGCTTATTACAACCCATATATATATATATATATATATATAAATACAGTGGCAACGACTTGTAGAGGCCTTAGTAATTATGACAAAGGAGGAAGACAGGTGTGTAGTATAGTAAGAGCAACAAAGTCTGCATATGGGGAAGATCAGGATGGATAGATAGGACAAACTAACATATTACTTTCACCAATTTGGAGGTTGTTGTGGCTTAGGGATGTAGAGCACTACTCCCATAAAAATAAAGTGGATAGAAAGTACATTTCCATTCAAATCAACTTAGCAGAATGGTCAGAGAGACAGACTTTTTTATGTGTACCGTTGCCAAGCAACAGACTAACGTTAGTATACACTTCCGTATAAATCCGTTTGCAGGAATCCAGGGAGGAGGTTTTGCAGTAACGGCCAAATGAGCAGTGGAATAGTGATGTTAGTAGAGCCAGCCAGTAAATTAGTCACATTTAACAGCTTATGCTCCAGCCACAAACTCCTGTCCCGGCGTAGGAACACACATTGCTATCGCCAGATAAGTGACAACTTTGTCCGGCTCGTTTTTCTTTGACTGGTTTGGTGTGGGAGCACGGCAGAGATAGTTACACCATGCTTTCATACTGCATTCGTCCGCGAACCCGCTGCCACTGGGTCTAGCTGTCTTTCCTCCTCACTCAGACAAAAAAAAACTGGAGACCTAGGGCATTCAGGTGATGTATGGCTTCCCTAGCTTTATTGAAAATATATGGCTTTATGAGCAGTTTACACAACACAAGTGCTTGCCGTCCAATCAGCAAAATGTGCAAGTCTTACAGAAATCTCAAAAGTTTTTGAGACTACGGATTTTTCTATGGTGTTCTTCAAAAACTTGGTGTCTTAATTTGGTATATTAGAGGGATTGTTGGCATTTTTACATTTTTATTAGCCATCATATACTTCCAACACTATGTTCTAAACCCTTATACACTTTCAAAATTTGAATAGGTGCCTAACGAAAACGCAATGTTTATTGCTGATTTATAACTAGAAAAACTTGCCAGTGCTGAGCTGCATCTCAAATTAATTGCCAGTTTTTAGACGATGTATAGGCTACCCCTTCACTAGGGCATACTGTTTACCTTTTATCTAACCACAAAAACACCCCATTAGTCCCACACAGACCCCTCTAAAGATTTGAGCAAAATGCTAAGGGGTAAAGCCAGAGAATGGCCAAGGAAATGAGGTTCTGGACCTGTTGTAGTAGTTTTGTTGCCTGATCTCAACCAAACTGCGACCATTACACAACGTTAAAACTTTGAGCGTTATGGTCGGATTTCAGGACGTTAATCTGTAGGGGGCGCTGATTTAGAAAACGCTCCTGTGGGTCATATTAGAGGGTAGGAGCAAATGATCTATGTGGTTGAATGGGCTGGGGACTTTGGTATGTATTTTTCTGTTTGTTGGGGCTTATATTGTGCGGCTCATCCTGGAATAATAGAACTTCAAATATGGCAACGTTTTATGTATTTTACTTCTTACACAAATGTATAACTAGAAGATACTGAAAAAGACAAACAGAAAATAATTGTAAAAATACAATAAAATAAAAAAATATAAGTTTTACTAACCTCAGAGCTTCTAGTTCACACTGCGAGTTTAGTAGTCCATCAATCAAGATCTCTATGCCTTTCTCATAATAGGTATTGTTTAACAGGTGCAATTCAGTTAGCACTGACTTTGGCATTCGAAGAGCTGAGGAGATAGTTTCACAAAGCCAAACATCAAGGTGCACTCCTGAGATTCTGCAGAATAAAAGACAATTACGCAAGATCAGATAAAGTTTGCCACTGTGCAGGGAAATTGTAAATGTGTACTTGTGTGTGGTATTTAAAAAAAAATCTTTTAACTCACATGGCACACAATATTTTAAATATTGTTTTTTCACTGTAAAGTGAGTAGCAAAGTGATTGCATGAAATGCAGATATACCACAATTTAAGTAACCTACCTTGCTTTTCTGCAGTTCCGTACAGCTGGGAGAAGCCTGAAAATACCTTTAACTGATGGTCTGTATTTCTTCAGGTCGAATTCATCTAGAGGTGTATTTGACATTAGAATTGAGTCAGCCAAAGCTGAGCACTGAACAGGAGAGAGCTGTGTCTCCGGATTGTGATCTGGTTTCAGATACTTTTGCACGGTATCATGTAGGGTACTGTCTTTCAGCTCGATCAGGCAGTGAACAAGGTTCAGACATCTTTCAGGTGAACAGTCCGCTAAATCTATATTTATAAGCTGTGTCTTAATTTCCCTAACAACTGCAGAGTGTTCCTCTTCCTGTTGAATCAGGCCTTGAAGAAGCTCTTGTGTTGTTTTTAGAGACATGCCAATAAGGAACCTGAGGAACATGTCCAGTTCCCCTGTCTCTCTCAGAGTTGAATTAGCTATTGAAATTTCCATCAGCTCATCCAAAGGTAAATTAACCGGATCTTCATCCAAGATAACCTTGAGCTCTTCCTCGGACCCTTTGAGCAGAAAATCCTTAAGGCTTAGAGAATCAATTTTTTTCCTTGCAAAACTGTGGTACACAAAGAGAGCAGCAAAGTACTCCTGAACCGTCAGATGGACAAAGCAGTACAGTTTCTTTGTGTTGATCACACTTTCTTCTTTGAATATCTCTGTGCACAATCCACAGTTAACTCCAGCTTTTTTTATGTCAATGCCATATTTTTTCAGATCATTGGCAGTAAATATGATTTTGCCTTCATTCAAATGTTCAAATGCCATCCTGCCTAATTTAAAAATGAATTCATAATTCGACTTGTAGATCGTCTCCGTATCTGGCTCATTCTGCTTGTCGTACTTGTCAGTAGCTACCTGCATTTGAATGCAAAGGAAACGTGTATACATCTCAGTAAGAGTTGTGGGGATCTTTATGTCTTCACCTCGAGTGTTTTTTGGCAGCAGTTTTGCAAGAACTTTTGCCGCAATCCAACAGAAGATAGGGATATGACACATGATGTATAAGCTCCGGAACTTTATAATGTTGTTGACAATTCTTTCAGCAACTGCCTTGTCCTCAACTCTTTTCCTGAAGTACTCTACTTTTTGTGCATCATTAAATCCTCGGACCTCAGTCCACTGGTATACATACTCACGAGGGATGCGTTGAACGGCTCCCGGTCTTGAGGTTATCCAAACAAGAGCAGAGGGAAGGAGATGTTCCCGGATGAGGTTGGTCACCAGAGTGTCCACTGATGATTCCTTAGTGGCATCTGTCAATCTTTTGGTTGTTTTGAAATTCAGTTGAAGCTGGCTTTCATCAAGACCATCAAAAATGAACAAAACGCTGCGATTAGCAAATACTCTTGCAACTACTATGTCTTCAAGTTCTGGATGGAACTCTCTCACAAGTGTCTCAAGGCTGAGCTGATCATCTTTGAAGAGATTTAGCTCTCTGAATGGTAGCACAAAGATAAAGTCCAAGTCCTTATTGGCTTTTCCATCTGCCCAGTCAAGGATAAACTTCTTCACAGAGACGGTTTTTCCAATGCCAGCGATTCCCTTTGTCATCACGGTCCGGATAGCTCTCACTTTTCCTCCCTCTTGCGCAGATGACACGCTATCTTCTGGTGTTCTTTTAAATATATCATTGCAATTGATTTTAGTGTCCTCGGCTGTTTGACACCTTGCCTTATCTTCAATCTCCCAGATCTCATGTTCTTTATTTACACGTTCACTCTCTCCCTTTACAATGTGAAGCTCTGTGTAAATTTTATCCAATGACTTTTCATCCTTACGATCTTTGTTATTGCCTTCAAACTCAATTCCGAACTTTCGCCTCAGATGTGCTTTGTGCTTTTTGATGACTTCTTTGATGACATCTTCTGCTGTAATGAAAGAGTTCAGAGTTGTCAATGCATAATCAAAGCAGTTTCTTGTGGAACAGTATTAGATAAGTATTTTGAAATGTGTGGTGTCATTAAAAAGACTGTAAATGCCTAAATCAGTGTTTTATGGCTGAATAGTATCTGATATATTTGGTTTTTGACCTCAACAAAGGTCAATACTTCTTCACATACTTTCACGTAACTCTGGATGAAATTTCTGGAAGCTTCTATAGAAGGCAGATTTGGCTTTTACAGATGTGAGGGTCTTGTAGAGCTCCCTCATCTTGTCCTGGCTGGTGCGGGCAGCCTCGATATTGTCGTACATCTCTTTCTGCATTGTTTTCTGGCCGAGCATCTCATCCGCTATTGCCATCACTAAAGTGACATTCTGGATGAGCTTAGACCTGTTGTTGTCCACCCAGTCAGCTTCTTTTAAAAATATATCAAGCACATGATGTTATATTTTGATTGGGGTTTTATGATCACCAATTGAAATTAAGAGTTGCTGCTCAAACTATTAAATTCTAACTCACCTTTCTCCTCTGTGATAGCTGAAGCAGGATCAAGTGAGTGGAAAGGACTGACATGTGACAAAAACAACATAAGAGTTTAAAGTTAATAATACTTATAACTATTATTAATAGTGGACACAATTATCTATAGGTTTCAGTGTCTTACCTCTGGGTTTTAACCTCAACAGCAGTGCATTCATACGCCACAGCGCTGCTCTTCTCACCCAGTTTTTGAGATGAAGTTTCTTCATCTTGCCTCCTCAAAGTCTCCTCCTCCTTCACTATAATACCAGATTAGTTTAAAATACTCAAAATGTTTGTGGTAACTAGTAAGTACCACTTAGTAGTGGTAATAATTTTAATAATTACTTTAATAATTAAAGTACAATATAAGTAAAATATATATTTTCAGTTCACTCGATTGATGTATCTTCAACAACCGGTCTATTTAACTTCTTGTGTAATATGTAGACTCATTTGTCCAATAGAGGCCTCATTCTCACCTCTGAGAAAGCTGGGTAGGTAGTTAGCTTCAGCTTGGCTGGCCCTTTTGATGTTGGGATAGAGGGGCTCTTTCTCAGGGTGGTTCCGGCTCCTCTTGCCTGTGTTAGGCCAATTCTTCTGACTCTCTGTTAAAGGTACATGTCGGAGTATGTCCATATCCAAACTTGCAGTAGAGGATGCATTACATTCAGATTTCATGACTGTCAATGTGCCCTTCTCTGGCAACTCCTGAATGTCCACAAGAACAGTAAGTTGTCCATCAAAGTCGGGATCCTCATACTGCAGGGAAAAGTCACAGTCCAGTCTTGGCTTGAACCTCTCTTGCATTATGTTCTTAAGCTCTTCTACTGACTGTGGTCGCTCAGTTAGAGTGAGCTTCATGGCAACATCTGTGTCAACATTTACACGAAGCACAAATTTCTGGGGAGTAGCCATCTTCGGACATGCGCTGAGGATTGCAGATTCTGTTTTAGACACAGTTAAAAAGCCAATAAGTTAGTTTTAATTGTGTTTATGTATCATCTTGGAAAAGTAGCTAGTAAGCTACCTACGGGCCAGAATTTTGAAGAAATCTTGAAGATAGAAGTGATGCTGTATGTTGTATTTTAAGTCCAAAGGTTAAAATGTGAAAATGAATTAGCCTTTTAAACCATGTGTACATCTGGGGCTCAAATCCACTGGGCGTCAATATCAGTTGCAAGAATCAATCTCTTTTTCAGTGTAGTAATATGAACCTCTTCTGCCTTCTATGTAGTATGCAGGGAGAAAGTTCAGAGGGCTGAGGGAAATTTTTTGGGTTACCAGCTAATAAATTAAAACAAAACTTCAGAAGTATTTCCTCTTATCGAGATGTCTATGAAGCATGAGGAAACTCAGCGCTCCCCTTCCTCTTGAGCCTATTAGGAAAGATCAATTACAACAGATATCATTTTGAAATACATATACAGTACGTATAATACAAGTACTTATACAATCAAATTGTATATAGTTACGGAGTTCAATATTTACTAGTTCAGGCAAGCTACTCATCTAAAAGCAAACTCAGTTTTATTTTGATACTTAAGTGAGCTACATATTGTAAAAAAAAAAAAAATGCCATGGTCATGTCATGGTCTTAGAAAGCTAACATTCACTGTAGCCTTTCTGTTAACGCTAACATTTCAGCGTCTGTCGACAGAAAATCGAAATTTGAAAAAATTGAGAAATCTGCGAGAAAAAGGTAGCAGATTTATGAGACGAAAAAGTCGTAAAAAAAATTGTGTTTTGTATAGGATCACCACAGACGCTGCAGCATGCAGTGTACTATGTCTGCAGCAGACTTGAAAAATGTGCTGAGTTCAGAAAGAAGAAAGAATACGTACAAGGTTTGACGAAGTCATGCAAAATAAGTAGTCATGTGGATTTACCTTTGATAGAGACGGCTGTTTTTGCCAGCAGCTACATTTACAAGACTTGGCCAAAGATGTGTGGCAAATTAAGAAGAATAATTAGAATAGCTACTGACAGCTTTCCTTTTAACTTGGTTCAATAATTTGCTATTTGCAGAGTAGCGTACTGTGTTTGTGTAAAACAGCAGCTATGGATGAGAAACTGCATGTAGACTGGATGAAATATCACTTTTTTTCTCATAGCTCTTTAATCACAGAGAATATCCAAGTTTTTTCTCGTAGATTTGCCAAAAATAAATAATTACCACCGTCCACCGGGTCCATAATTTATTTATTTCATGAAATGGCCCTAATACGCTGATTTAATGCTGATTTAAGTTACTGGCATAATATTAAGGTAAAATTACTTTTGCTAGCATAACTTTAACGTGACAAGTCCACGGTTGTTAATTAAAAAATAACGAACGCAAAACTCGTCTCACCCCGTGAAGGGTAGCTATCTTCACATTTTGGAGAGAGTTAGCATAAATGTGGTGACATTGATGACGCCAGAGGCTGAATCCCTCTGACTCAGAAGATATCATTTAATAATGGATATTCACTCACCACGTACAATTAAAACCCCATTAGTCGTTAATAGACTCATAAGTTTATGGCAGGGTTTACTGAATAGCTGGTTTTGTTTCTGTATCCTTAATAACTAGTAGTTAGTAGTACTGTCTGTGTTTACAGTGTTATGGCTCCCACTTCCGTCTGCAGAAATGGCTGTCTTATGAGGGAAGGAGATTTCTCTCTACTTCTCTCTATAGTGTAGTCTGTGGTTTATTTTACCCGTCCTGAGTGCAGAACATTTGATCCCCATGATGTTGCTGCTTTAGTGTCAACTCATTGAATATGTCGTTTAGAAGGTATTTAAATGTCACCAAGTTTTCTTTGGACAAATGCCATGCTAGCTTGCTTTCCTCAGAATAGCCAAACTTACTTTCATTTTCAAAAATGCAATGTTTGCTATTTATTTTACCAAACACTTTGTGAGATATCTTACTGGACTATTCATTTCTAATAAAATATCAAGGATAGAATATTTCCCCACACGCAAATAGGAACAGATACACTCAAATGTATTTTTTTTACCTTTGTGTCTGGATCCTGCAGTAAGGAAATGTTTTCAGTGGGGTGTGTTTTTGTGAATGTTGCCCAGAACGATAACAGATGCAGGAAGCCAAACATTTGGTGGGAGGACCCTGAGAGAGAGAGAGAGAGTGTGTGTGTGTGTGCGTGTGTGTGTGTGTGTGTGTGTGTGTCTGTTTGTCTTATCTTTAAAAGCAACTACTTTTTTCTGAGGAAAGTCAGACTTCCTTCCAATTGTAGCGCATAGTGCAGCATCTAAGTTCATTCGGCTGATTCATGTCTTTGTCATTTTTGTGAAATCATATTTCAGGTTGACCCACCGTCTGACACATGCATCAAAGATTATAGCCAGCCGGTTAGTAGCTTTCCTTTGTTAATAATTAGCCAGCAATTCAGTGTACTCTTCTGCATTTTTGGGCTGGGGATTTTGGACCGCACTTAATCAGTAAGTACTTTATGTGGTAACTACAGTATGACATCCATCTAAACAGGCATTTGACATAAATAGAGAAATGATGGCGCTGCTATACTAACATAAAATACAGGCAGCAAGAAAAACACTAAACATGCATCATTATTTGAGACCACAGGTTAGTTGACTGGCTTTACGTGAGGTTTCACTGAAAACGAATCATGTGCAGAATTGTTAGTCTTCTTCAGAAAGAAAGTTCTTCCTCTCTTTCTAAAATACACATTATTCTAACCGACTTGAATGTCAAGTAGTTTTTGAAATACTTATAAATACACTATAAGACTTATGTAGCAGCCAAAATGAGCACCTGTTTCTTCTGAGTGCTGATAAAGAGCCACCAACCACAGCACTCTGTATTAACGTTAGCTGTGCTTTTGGCTTCCGGTTGAGGATCTTAGCAACATTGTTGTGATGAGTAGTTTTATTGCGACAATTGTTTGTGCATTTAAAAAAACATTAAGTCGTCTAATTTTGTTCTGCTATGTAGATTTTAATGGAGGCAGGAGGAAAAATCATGCCATCATCTGATCATTGATCACGAAGTGCCTATAAAAAGAACTTTGCCCCTTGGTGGTTTATGGTTTTACAACATTGGACTGCAGTGGATGAAAACAAAACTTTTGTGACCAACAGACTGTAATGACAGCCTTATACTAAGACAAAACTCAGTCTAATAAATTATCGGCTTTGATAAGTTTCAAAATGCTCATTGCAAATAGATTATTTTGCAGAGGTTAAATGAAACTAGTCAGCGTAGACCAATGTCTTTTAATGTATCATTTAGTGTGTGAAGTCCCTTTATCAGTGTGTCTTGCCTTTTTTATTGATGTGGAAATATCTCAGTAATCACTCGACCGTAATTGAGAAAACGTTGTGCAACAACTATTCAAACGTGCACCATATAAAAATAAGGTTTTTCCATTTGGACTGTTTCTCCTCAATGTGAAGATCGGCTCCAGCCCCCCTCTTGAAGATGATGGGTGGATGGATAGATACCATAAACATACACCATTTCTTATGTGGTGGTAGAAAGTGCAAAACAAGGTTCATTGAGATGTTGTTTTTCAATCCCAGGTTGTCATTTCGAATTTTGATTTCTGACAGTAGTGAAAAAATAACAGGCCTCGCCTTCATTTTAATGGTAGTCAGTCTGGTGGTGCAGCGTGGCTGGGCAACACAGAGCTCCATCGAAACAATGCAGGGTTGTCTGGAGAAAAAGCTGAACCTGGCTCAACATCTGATGCAGTGTCATTAGATTAAGGCCAGCTAATTCTTCTCTGAGCAGTTACCCCTGATCGTCTGTCTCCTCGGGCCCTAAATGTCGGGTTTGAGCTCCTGCTGTCGAACGAACAAACGTTACACTACCGTTTGTGAATCAAACCTTTAGTTGAGTACATTCGTTTGTGATCCTCCATTTATGCAGCAGAATCTAGAGGTCATTCATTTTCAGCTATGAATCAAAAATATTCCTTATTCCTTACAATTCCAGAGCTCACAAAAAGAAGATGACAAGTAGATCTGTGTCAAGCACACATTTATGAAATAGGTAATTCTGTACACAGCATCCATTTTAGAGGAGGGAAGGGACTGAGGAAGCAGCTCAGCATTCTGCAAACACTTCACTTTAAAACTTTAAAGAACGCATTCGCCCCCTAATCACTCTCTCTGCTCCACCTCTGCTTTTTCTGGCTTCTGTGCACCATCTTTTTTTTTTTTTTTTCATAAGCTCTCTCCTCTGCTGTCAGCTCTAATTAGGCCATTGTGTGTGCCTGTATGTGTGTGTCAGTGTGATTGTGGGTTTGTGCTCTTAAGTGGCCTTAGGAGGGCTATCACTCTGCTGGTCAGGGGGAGACACACAAACACACAGACTATTGCTGATGCTGGGAACAGGCATTCGATGTGGGTCTAACGATTCCCTTTACAGTTGCACTCCCACTCCTTCATACACACATATCAAATGTGCCTGACCAACAGCACAACAGCAGACCTTCCTCGAAGCCTATACGCCTAAATGGTTACACATTTCGCCATCTATACATGTATTAAACACATATTCCTACTTGTGAGAGAAAATAACTCTGCAGTATGTGCTCTTCAGAATGCAGGACAAATGTTAACCCACTCCCAGGTAAGTACACCGAACTCTAGCTTAGTATTGACCACAAATGCAACACAAGGAAGTCAGTCAAATAGAAGTTTTAGTTTTGCATCACATTTACAAAAGAGTAGAAATAAATTGGTCCCAAGAGAAACATGTTCCTAGGTGTGTTAATAGTCCTTTAAAGTTTTGGTTTGGTTATCACCTTAGTGTTTAGTGTCAACGTTTTTCAGTCACATACTAGTCCTGCAGGCTTTGAGCTACAAAAACCATCCAAATGTCAAAATGTGAATCTCTTTAAGGACCTTTAGGCTGTCTTGGTCTTGTACATCATAAAATATTAAATGTTTTTCAACAGATTTAAGCCAATGAATACCTTGAGGAGCTGAGGGTTCATTTCCAATCTACAACTACTGGTGATACTACTACTGATACTACTGCAACTAGCAAGAAGGTTCCAGGTTCGCGTCCCGGCTGGGGCCTTTCTGTGTGGAGTTTGCATGTTCTCCCCGTGTCTGTGTGGGCTTTCTCCGGGTTCTCCGGTTTCCTCCCACAAATCCAAAAGACATGCAGGTGTCGGGTTAATTGATGACTCTAAAATTGCCCGTAGGTGTGAATGGTTGTCTGTCTCTGTTCGTCTCTATGTGCCCTGCGATAGACTGGTGTCCTGTCCAGGGTGTACCCCGCCTCACGCCTGATGTCAGCTGGGACCGGCTCCAGCCCCCCGCAACCGCGACAGGGACAAGCGGTTCAAGATCAATGAATGAATGGTACTGCAACCTTTTTGTTACTCTTCACTACAATGTTCAGTGGTATTTTTTGATAATCACTGTTTTGAAGTGATATTAATAGTAATATAATAGTAATCTCCCTCCATTTCTGATAGTATGGACCACTCTCTCCCTTTAATAAATCCGATTTCTCTGTAGTGTTGTGATAAAGCAATGCCATGGAGAACACATCAAGCAGCCCTGGGCTTCATGAGACTCCTAGGCTGATGTTGACAAACACAACCCACAACACGTATGGCTCCTGCTTATGGTTTTTGTGAAGGTAATTCCACTACAGCCTTTACTATATCACAGGTGTAGTGGATTTCATCACTGTCAGCATGTTAAGTGTCAGAATGGTAACAGTGCATGACACATGAACACACCTTGGAGAACTGTAGAGATGTGAACTCAAGTCTTGACTTCTATAGGCTTTAGGTTTCCATATTTCAAGCCTAAGGCAGTTATTTAACATGTATGCGTTTCCAACAATGATTTGAAATGCATTCACACTGTATTTCCTGCAGGAAATGTATTTTCTAGTCTGTATTGTCTTCCTGTGGTTTTCTCCGCAATTATGGAGGTTCAGGGTTAACTGATGAAAATACAATCAATTTGGCCTTGAGGATACTGGATGATCCATTTCACCCTCTCTTCCCCGAGTACTCCCCCTCTGGTCTTCGTTATAGAATGTAAAAACTGCACTGACATCTTTTATATTCAGTTGCTTAACAGGTTGTATTCACATAGAGAACCCTAAAGTATGCATTAAGTTTGAATGTTTCGTTTATCCTTTTTTTATACGGTCTGCTTTTATTAGTCTGTTATTTTGTCTATCATTGTCTTGAGTCTGTATGTGCACAGCTTTGTACTGCCAGCTTTTAAGTATCACCATGGTAACCTTTGCTGCAGGGCTAACCTGCAAGGTAAACTTCAAAGGATCCGATGAAAACCTTCCAACAGCCAAAGGATGAGTTGAATCATAGTGTGCATTACACATTTACAGTGATTTGTACATCACCAAAAATATATCAAAGACGTAAAATAATCCCCTCACCTAAAGACTTAGATTTACGTTTAACATAGGCGCTATTATTTCCAATGTTTCTATAGCTTCTCTTATGCTATTCTAATGATGTGATTATATTGTTGTTATCCCCGTCGGGAGATGTGTCATCTGAAAGAGAGAGCCACTTGTCCTCAACAGTGGCTTGGTCAACCTTCGAAAGTTAAACAGGTTTTATCCTTCACAATACTAACAATGTTGTCTGATACATTAGCATTATGTAATTGCATGCAAGATCTTAAACCATCTACCTTGTTGATAAAAACATTGTTAAAATAATTGGCTGTGAGGCGGCCGGTGGCTGAGCGGTTAGAGCAGACGACCCAAGTAAAGAGACTAAAGATCCTTGAGGCAGCGGCCGAGGGTTTGACACCGACCTGCGATGCGCTTCATGTCTCCCTCTCTTTCTCACCCCATTTCCTGTCTGTCATATCCAACAAAAGGCTTGGAAAACTGCCCAAAAAATTATCTTTAAAAAATAATAATTGGCTACATAACATTCTTGCCTCTTAGCTTTCATTTGAGGAAAGGGCAGGGAGAATCCTGCATGAATAACTTTCTTGTGGAACCAGAAAAGTACAGCTGAGAAAACTGAGCTGCATTTTTTTTTGGTTCTGTTCATATTTACAGTTCAGTTTTGCATCCCAATCCAGGAGACTGTCACAAGGCAGAGATGCTGGGATCAAGCTGAGAGACTCGCCATCTATGGACTCTCTGGATCTTCTTCACTGGATCCTCTAAATTGGATCTCACTCCAACAAAAGACCTGACCTAAATTTACAGGGACATTTTTTGAAAATGATAAAATAAATTAAGAAATAAAATTAAATAATATGCACACAAAAGGAGAATTAAATCTATGTGAAATAACTTCCGTTATGGATCCATACGCATTAGATGCTAATCACAATTATTTACAGTTTTGTCACGTAGAAGAACAGGCAGATATATCGAGAGATAACATTGTGATCTGAGCGAAATGGCCCTTTAAAAGGTCAAGCCAGGTCTGCAAGTCAACCTCATGTCACCCCAGTTTCGATCAGTCACAACAGAGGCTTGAGTATGCCATGCCTCTATTGTGACTGATAGGGATTGTGTCCTGTCTCCCTCACTTACACAAACTGAATATTAAGAGCAGGAAACAGTGTGAGAGAGTGAGCAGACTGTTGACTGCTGCCAGCTGGCAAGAAAGCAGAGATTTATCAAGCAGGAAAAAAGGAAACATCTGCAGCAGGAGGTAAGAGCAGAATTCAGTGTGTACATGTGAAATAAAAGAAGCACTGCATCCTGTGTAAAGAACAAAGTTTGACTGGTGCAAAGCCAAACTCAACACAGAGCCGACACCTCCCTCTATCGGCTGCTCGTGGGTTGATAGGTGGTACTGAGCAAAGCAGTTCAATGCTAAGTTTCATAATAGGATTTCAGCAGAAAAACAAGCTCCACATTTACAATCAATACACTGAACATTGTGTCGTGAAGCGCATGACAACAAATGAGAACACATCATAGATAGAATGGGATTACGGCTTAAACACTGGTACCAGCATGTTGATTATTACCAACGTATTTTAATAATTTCAAACTGTGTCTTAATATGACATCAGCTCCATGAGCTCTTATAGGTTGTTTGTGTACATGGCTTTATTCTGACCAGCAGCCAAAAAAAATGCAAAGTACTCAATGAAACAGAAAAGCAAGAAACTTTTAAAATATAATGTAGTTGCAACATGCAATGTTTGAGATTCTTACATTCTTAAAGTGGAGACAGATTATACAGAGCGAAAACAGTCAACTTTATTGGCTCATTAATTAAAATGTAACTCTTAACTTAAATGACTTCTGTATGAGTGGCAGACAACCAAACACAAAAAGAGGTGCCTTAAATATGTAATAAAATATATATATTATACCGCTTCCATTGGAACCATACTAGACAGCAGCAAAGTGTTTAACATTTGGATGCATCTCAGTTCTATTTCATTCCGTTTTTAAAATTTTAAAATTGGAATGCAACATTGCATCCGAGAACGGGGGAAAAAAAAAATCATTATCCTCCCGATGCTCTCCGTGTTGTCAACCTCGAGGCATTTGGACTCCATGTCCTTCTCCCATCTACTCAGGTATGGTTTTGGTTACAACATTACTGTATGGTCCGTACCGGCCGAACTTGTCTTTGCCCACCACAGTGACGCACACCTTGCGCCCGGGCTTGTACTTGCTAATCATTGCACACATTGGCAGAGGGAGGGCTTTCACCTCACCAAAGCTGGTCCAATCTCGGAAGACGCCACTACCCTTAACCTTCTCCACAGCCATGAAGACGCTGCAACAGGGACAGAAAGAGAAAAAGAGAATGTGTAAAAAAGTGAGGAACTGAAAAAGTCTAGAGCTGTAGTGAACTCTCCATCTGGTGGTCAAATGTTGACATAAGCAGTATATATTTCAGACATTTGTTCAAAGATATCACACCTAGAGCAAGATAGTACTAATGTGTCAGGCGTTGTCAACATCTGGTTACCGTCATTAAGAGTTGTAATCTGTAAGAATTGAGATAGGCGTTTCTGGCGGTAAGACGTGACTTCAGGCGAACCTCTGGGACCTCATGTCCCAGACGCATAAGAGTGAGCCTGACTCGGAATTCAGACTTGAAAGTTCCCTTTCATTGCAGTTTTACTTGTAGGAGGATGGACAATCTCAATTCCTGAGTACAAATGGATGCAGCATAACCAACAGGGCCAAGCTTCAGCTGGGTAGACTAACTACTGCTGACTAATGCAGCGCATTTGTATTTAGGGAGGGAATGTCGGAGACACACAGATGGGAATACTCGACAAAAAGGCAGGTACATATTCTTTCATTAGTGGATCATATGATCAATCACCATTGTTTTAACTCGCTCTTAGATAGTATCTTAAAAGTCAATGAACTAGAAGAAATCTTATGGATTATGTCTTTAAAATCACGCAACAACTGAACGATTTGAAGATAAATCAGTGAACACAAAAATAATCTGAAAATCTTGTTCAGAAGCGTGATTTCATCCAGAGGGTAGCAGTGAAGAAACCTGCCTACTCAACACTGAATCTCTCGCTTGATTCTCACCTGTAAGAATCCATGGGCGGAGCACAGGGTTCTTCCTTCTCAAACTTCCAGTGCACAGAGAGACCAACGTTCCTTACGAGAGCCAAATATACTTCTGGTTTTTGGGGGATGTTGTATGAGGCTGCTTCCATGCTCAGGATGGCGGGGAAGGTGGTGGGTGGAAGAGGAGGATGGAAAAGTGTTTCCTTAGGGTCAGAAAAAGGAAAGGGAGTGGAAGTTAATGTGAGTAGCAAACAGTCAAGTAAATTACTACTAGGACTGTGGGATTTTATCGATTCTGCGATATAAATCAATATTTCCACAGAAAGCAGCGATTTTTTTTAGCCACAAATATCGATACTCCTCCCCGTTTGCTTTGCAGAAGAGCTATTAGGTACGCCAGGCGCTAGTGTCGCTGTAGAGCATTTCTAGCTGTCTGTTCAGCAGAGATGGGGACTCGAGATTTGAGACTCGTGCAGAAAGTCATTCTCTCCCACAGAGATGCACAGGCGGCCACACTCCACAGATGACACGGAGAGCACGTCCCCTGCTGCTGCTGCTGCTGCTGGGGCGATGTTAGTTTTTAAGTTGGATATTCACCAGACACACTCCAATCCCAGTCTATCCAGATATCCAACATCAAACTAACTTCAGCCCGGTCTTCTTCTGCCGTTTGTATTACCGTTTGTCGCTTTGTTTGGCTTTAATAACTTCAGGCGAAGCCAAAACGGCAGAATAACAGAATGCAACGTTTGTGTGAAGCTCAGCTGCATAAACTATCAACGTTAGCTTGTTACTAATCTTAGCTTTGTGAGAGATTAATGTTTAGATTGTCGTTCATCAAATTACATATTTCTGAAAAGTGTTTCTTGCAGATGCTGACACCATCTGCTGGCTAACGCTGTTAAACTGGGAGAAATACTTGTTAATTAATGTCAGCTCAAGGCAAGTTTACGTTACATGTTTATTGTTGAACATATAACATTAATGTTACTGCGTTATTAGCTTTAACCATTACACTGCATTTGAGAGGCTGGAGGATTTTTTATATATATATATATATAACAGGAAGAGTTTGCTGACATTAAAGAGCGTCCTGAGACCGACAGCAGGACGACTAACAATGTTTCTGACGAACATAATGAGCAGCCAATATAAAATACATCACTATAATGCAATAAAAATGTATCAAATAAGTTAAACAGCAAATATGTATCAAAAACGAGCATAATCATGAATATACCATGCAGAATATCTACAACCAGACCTCCAAGTTATTTAAAATATCTTTAAAATCCTCCAATGAGAGCATGACCTGGAGTTTCAGGTGTGTATGTAATTAGTTCCAGGTAATGGGAACGGCAGACTTTCTTTATTTACTCAGATTATAAGCTCTCATTAGTTGGGACTTTGTGTAATGATACAATAAGGTTGCACTTCAACTCTTATTTATTATTATTATCTTATTATTATTGTGGATTAGTTTGAGTGTATGCATTACCTGCTCTGTGTGCTTGGGAGTATTGCTCTGACCAGGAGAGAGACATTCGTCTTTCACCATAACCTTTTGTTCCTCACACCGCAAGGACTCCTCAACATTGTTCCTTTTTCCCTTGTTTTCTGGTGGCTCTTTCGTTCTGCACTTTTCTTCTGGTCCTTTCTTTCTGCGCTTTTGTTGTGGCTCATTCATTCTGCGCTTTTCTTCTTCCTCTGTCGCTCTGCGCTTTTCTTCTTCCTCTGTCGCTCTGCGCTTTTCTTCTGCCTCTACCGTTCTGCGCTTTTCTTCTGCCTCTACCGTTCTGCGCTTTTCTTCTGCCTCTTCCGTTCTGCGCTTTTCTTCTGCCTTTTCCGTTAAGTGATATTCTTCTGGTTCTTTCTTTATGAACACGTGAAGTCCCTAAATCAATAAACAAAGACAAGAGACAAATTACACACAAAACTGACCCTTACCTACACATAACAGATGTATGTTTGGCATGTTTTAAACAGAATATTTTTTAAATTATGAAGCATCCAACCTTAAACTCAGGACTGCCATAAGGGGTTAAAACTGGGGGAGGCCGATCCTCACTTAAATCTGCCATGGCAGCCTTCAAAGCTTAACACAGATTATGTGTAATGACAAGTAACACAGGAAGGAAGAGGAAAGAGTAGGGGAAAAAGGATGTGGTTATTAATTAATTTACTCACTGACTCATATTATTTAATTTAGGTCACGATTATAAATACTATTAATATACTACAGTGTTTCCCCCAGGTTTACAGTGTTGGGGGGAGGGGGGATGACAATGCACAATGAAAAAACATTTTTCAAAGGAATCATGGTTTTCATGTGTTTCCAACGCACTGTAGCGGGTTTCCTCTATGTTCTTTTTTTAGCGTGCCAGTCGGTGTTTAATCAGACGATTTAATGGTTAGGTTCGTATTAAAGGTCAATCCCCACATGGCTAAATGAATTAGTGTTAAAAGTCATTAAATATCACCAGATAGGAGGATCACAATTATACAACAATAATCAGAGACACAACGCAAACTCAGTTTAAATCAGTGTATCACACAATGAGCTACACTAAGCATCAGAAAATGTAATGTTATCCAACAGAAACAGTCCAAAGTTAAATCAGAAATCACTTTATGGTTTCAAAAACAACAAACTAAAGAAATCATTTCAGTTTGTTTAATTCTGTTTTAGTTACCTTTTTGTGAATCATTTTCTTGAACTTAACAATATAGGATCTCTGATAAGTTTCAGTTTTGTTTTTCCTGCTGGAGTGGAGCCTCTTCCCAAACAATTTAGTGAATCTCCAACGCTGTCTAAGTTTTCTGAGAATTATAAACATGCAACTATGTAGGGACAGAATTGACATGTTGTCGTGTAAATAAGATGAATAACATAAGGCTATTTAGTTTGTTTACTGAAAGGATAAGGTATAGAGATGTTCTATAAGAAAAGGATCCTCAAATGACTTCTCTTGGGATCTGACGCCATTCAGAAAATACAATTCAATGAAATCAACTTGACTTTCAAGGGGAGTGGGGGATCAGAATCAGAATCAGAATCAGAATCAGAATACTTTATTGATCCCCGGGGGGAAATTCTTTTGTTCGAATGCTCCGTGCACAGTAGAAACAAGCCATATGCCGTTGGGGGCCTAACATAATGGTAGGGGAAACACTGCACTTCTATAATTGTAGTGCCAATTTTCTCAATATGTGGCGAAATAATGTCACTAGAAATTACAATAGTTTAAACTTTATATATCTTACCTTCATTATCAGTATGCATCCTCTGTAGTGCCTTTTTTGTAGTTTCCTAGACAGAAAGGATTGATGAAGTTATACCTTAAGCTGCGATCACACCAGGCGTGAATGACGCGAATACAATCCCTTCAGACGCTTGTAAGGCGCCGCTTGATCATTTTCATGACTTTTCACGTCTTTCGCGTCATTAGCACTTCACGCCCAGGGGTCGCTAAGTGATGCTAACATTTCATAGAGAAACATGGTCAGCAACGTAGTAAAACAAGCCACAGATAGCTTCAAAACTTACCGGAGAGTCCCATATCCTCACTGACCTCCACCCACGCCTGCTCTTATTCTATTTTGTCCCAGTAGAAGACGGCAGTGGCGTCATAGAGCACCGGGTGCCAACACACAGCTACATTAAGCTTCTCGTCCATGTTGGTCTGAATGTAAACAACAGTATGAACTCGTCGCTGATTGGATGTCAGTTCAATATTTTCAACTCTATTCGCGTTGCTCAGACGTGCTGCTTCAGACCCTCCATTCATGGAGTGTCTCGTCGCGCCAGACGCTCCATTCGCGCCGCCTCCACCTGAATCGCGTGTCATCGTGCCATTTACATTGATTTTCAATGTAGAGTTGTTGCTCAATTCGCGCCATTCGCGTCTGGTGTGGACGCAGCTTAAATGTTAAAAACTGTCAAAACAGTGTAGCCACTACATTTATAGTCAAATAACCAATTTTGACATGAATGCTTTTCTCTGAGTACATTGACTTCTTGTCCATAAAGCCCTTAACCCTGATAAATAATATTTTCCTAACTACAATTAAGACTGACTTGTTTTCTGATTAAACAAGGATAATTGATTATTCCAACATAAATAACTACATATTTACCATGATTTTAAAAAAATCTCCACTCTTGTCCATGCTTTCCATGCTCTTTTTGCCAACTGAAAAATAAAAATTGTATAGAATGAATACTCATGCAACCCACAGATGCAAATATTAATTGGTGCATGCACTAGCTTGGCTCTTACTTGGTGCCCTGGTGTCTGTTGTTTCATCTTCAGAGTCTGCCCTGCAGAGTTGGACATCAAGTCAAATCGTCTCAAAATGCAAATAAATCTACGGACAAATTCACATCAAGACCTTCATAACTTTCACTTAGGACTAATATAAGTGAAACTGATTCTACATACCTGGTGATCTCGCCATTAGCAAGAGGTGGCAGTTGGCTCTGAAAGGCAAACATTTGTTTAGATCCTGTGGAAGTTATGGTTGTCTTGGTTTTTCTCATATCTGAATCACAGGGCAGATGCACAAATCATTTTTTACTTTCATCACTGCGATAGGGTATTTGTGTTGCATTCATGTGGTGTCAGAAAAATCCTAAATGGGTGGGGGGTACATTTTTGTGGCACAAATGCTCTACATTGTGAGGTAGAGCATTTGTGCTACACTTGTGCATTTAGTGGGTGTACTAATAAAAATGAGTTAGAAAAATGTGCATTCCGAGCCTCACTACACTACTGTCAGACCATCATTATATCCTGAAATCGGCTGTTTGATGTCTCTACAAGTTATTACATTCCTGACGGAAAATTCATGTGAACACGTGGTGTTGAAATAATCAGAAAAATAAGTTCTAGATGCAAAAATTTACAGGAACTCAAACTGGAACAACTCAGAAAGTCTGCAAAAATCTGGACATCAATCCATGGCTCATCTGATCCGTTTCCTTTGCTTCCTTTGTTGTCACTCAAATATTGTTAACAGCCATAGTGTGTTGTTAAAGAGCTCTGATCAAAAATATTCTTAATACAATAATCTCTTTGCATGCTGTGTGTGTGTGTGTGTGTGTGTGTGTGTGTGTGTGTGTGTGTGTGTGTGTGTGTGTGTGTGTGTGTGTGTGTGTGTGTGTGTGTATATATAAAAATATATTTTTTTTCTTTACATATCAAATATGAAAAAGGTGAATATATGAAAAAGTATGAAAGGCAGAAAGAAAGTTGAAGATTGGCACAAAAGAGCTGAACATTTTGATAAATCAATGTTTTTTTTTAGCTGAAAGTGTGCAGTAGTTAGAGGTGGCCAAAAAAACATACGTGTGTCTTTGTCAAGTAGGCATTAGCTTCTCCTGCTCTCCTGGCTACTGCTTCAACCCGAGCCTAAGAAAGACAGGAACAGGAGGAGATATGGCAGGATAACAAAAACGTTAATAAGAAGGTGAATGTTATGATGGTAAGCATCTGTAGTTACTATTCAAGTGGATTTAATCTAAGGGGTAAAAAAAAGGAGGAATAACAAAGAACAATGGACGAAGCCAGACAGCAGAAGAATGGATGCTTAAAAGACTTGTAAGCAACTGTCAAATTTAGAAAGGGCTGAGGCAGGGAAACGGTTGATAAGGACGCACACGCGCGCGCACGCACACGCACACACACACACACACACACACACACACACACACACACACACACACACACACACACACACACACACACACACACACACACACACACACACACACACACACACACACACACACACACACACACACACACACACACACACACACACACACACACACACACACACACACACACACACACACACACACACACACACACACACACACACACACACACACACACACACACACACACACACACACACACACACACACACACACACACACTACTTCCACCGACCTGCAGTTTTTGCATGGAGCATTCATAGTCGACGTCACGGTCCAGCTTTTTTATAGTTTCTATTAAATCCTGAAGCTTTGTTTCTTTCTCTTTCAATGCAGCTTGAACCTCCTGCTCAATCAGTATCTGCACCTGCGGACACACATGACACACAAACAAACGTGAAAACAAATGCATTTAGTTACTGCAGGTAATAGTTTTAATACAATATATAGATTTGAAAAAGTCACCATGTAACCACAGTATGTCACAATACTGCCTCTTACTTCAGATTGGGAGAATTTCATCTTTTTATCACTGACTTCAGAGGAGGCTGGACTGGAGGACGACCTCTTCATTCTGCATGCATACACACAAACACACACACTGTCAAGATTCACTAGTCAGTTGATAACTTTTGTTACTCGACACTGAGGAAGTTACAAACCCCACACAAAGATCTTGATACCTGGATCATATTGCATGGGAAAATATCACATTGAGCAAAAGAAGATGGCTACATCTCTTTATAGAAAAACACTTCCGTCATATCCAGCAACAAAACAGCTTAACACCTGAACACCAGCTTCTCGCACCCCCACGGCTCTCTGTTGAAATCGAAATCCATTTGCCTTATGGCTCTACGACAATCTCTACAACAAGCCCTAAAGAGCCCCATCTATCTCTAATGTCGAAGTAGGCGCAGTCTTTTGAATTTGGAACAATCGGGGGTAACTGGGGTCTAACAATATATCAACAATTCAACATTCATCATTCATAGAATTAAAATACCCTCATGCTCGACATTGGAAATGTTGTATGATCATAGTCGCACATTCGAGCTGACCCAATCATTTCACATCGTTTCATTTTTACTAGGGGTGGGACAAGATATCATCCCACAAGATCTTGCTATGTTAAAAAGGGACGATGTTTCTCGCACCCCCACGGCTCTCTGTTGAAATCGAAATCAATAAAATATAGAAAGTTAAAAATAGTGCTAAAATCTTATCCTCGTGAACTCAAAAGCGTGTAGCGTCTCGTCACGTGAGCTGAGGGCCTCGTCACACCCCTAATATTTACCACTAAAATCTCAAGTGAAAGCCTGAAGGACAACACCAAGTACAACAAATGTTTTCAATAAACACAATACATAACAAATATTTGAAGCGGCATACGAATACTTGCAAACATGCTTTCTGTGGCACAATGTGGTGAGATAATAAGAGTTGCTGTAATATAACATGTGAGCGAAAACAGCTATCTGTCATAAACTTCCATCTTGAAAAGCCATTTGCAGAAGCATCATAAAAACAGATTTGATTTAGTTGTACAGGCGCTGAGTGCTAAGAAAAATGTGCAGGAGCAAGGAACATTAGAAACAGTGCAAAGAAACAATAAGAAGCTTCCTCAGAGGTCAGCAGTAAAGCTGATAAGAGTCTATTTTTTGCTAGATGACCTACCCCTTTACACAATCATGCATCCTGAGCCAAACAGCTGTCAGGTGCAACTACAAGAAAGTTATTACATTCCTTTCAAAATACTGCAGAAAAACTCTGCAGTGATAACAGTTCACATTAGAAGCACCGTCGCTCAGTCCGAGCGGCTCAGGCGGTGGTTTACATTAAAAATGGATATTAATTTGGCTTTACAGTATATTTAGGAGCTGCTAAATCATGTCATTTTATTGTGAAGGACTGAAGTATGGCCCCGGATGTTTTGACAAAATGGATGTTAATTTGAACAACCACTAACTCCCGGTGTCAGCGTCCTTTTGACCAGTCTTGTAAACACAAAGATCACTTAGGCCGTTAAAACGACATATGGCTACAAAGATAAGAAGTTACACTTGACTAGTGACACATTTCAGTCAAATTTCCCTTAACTGGCGCTTCGGATTCTGTCTTCAGTGTCCTCAACCGAGTCCGGGTCCGACCGACGCTGCTGGGTTCACCGAAACTCTAACTTTGTTTGAAACATGGTTCTTCAGCGCACCTGTTGGGTGACGAGCTGTAGCTGTGCAGAGTCGTTTGACGGTGACGGCGATCCAGCGAGGGAACGTGACCGGCGCTGCTTTTCCTCGCCTCCATGCAGTCACTGAACAGCAGCTTGTGGTGGACTCGCAGGTGGTTAAACAGGTTAGTCGTGTTGTTGTTGTTGTTGTTGTTGTTGTTCGCAGAGATGAGTCTCGTGCACTCTTTGCATATGCAGTTTTCTTGCTTCACATCACTTGCCCTAAATCCGAAATACTACCACACAAAGAATGACGAGGCTCAGTGTCGGGGGACCCGCTCCTCGCCCTCAGCCCCAGCCATTTACCTTTCTCACCCGCCCCCAACAGCAGGGTGCGCACGCAGCGGCACAGCAGCTTCCTTAACGTGGAGCCAAAAGCTCCCTGTTGCCCCCTGGTGGCTGACTGTTCGTTAAGCAAACACTGTGCAAAGCATGCATTTTAAATGTCAGTATCACCGTCGTTCAGTTATAGGAAGCCAGAATGATGAAGGACTGAACATGACTTAAAGTCTCCATCAATAAATAAATAAATAAATGCAAAAATAAGTGTATAAATATATACAGGAATAAATAAATATGATAATAAGTAAGCTGCTGCCCCTGCGACCCGACCCCGGATAAGCGGTTGAAGATGAGATGAGAATGAGATGAGAATACATGCTGAATTTAATGAATAAATGAATGTGTAAATAAATAAATGCTTTAATTAATTGGGCTGCCCTGCATCAGTACAAGCAAAGAGCTGCATAATACTTTCAGAGATTTACACAATCCATCCCCTCAGGTCCATCGTTTATACGGTAAACGGTAAAACCACCTAGTTAGGATAGTAACAAAATCGGCAGCAGGATATGCCAACGCTGGATTAAAACAGCTGCATACATGTATATTATATTATTGGTCAAAGTCAATTTGAATAGCTTAACTGTAAGTAGTTATGCAGATATTTACCCTGTTGACAGCGATCGACATATCGCCAAATAAGGAGGTATTCACCGATTGCAGTGGCCAGTGTGTATTTGTTGTGTTGTATCAATATTGAGCAGGCCAAATGTTGTGTAAAAGGTTAAAAAGGCATACAAAAAAATATTTTTCATGTGAAAGGTTATATTAAAGATTGTGTGATTGAAGGTGTGCTCACTCAAAGACAGTATAATAAAGGGTTGAATGGCTTATTTTTTATAATCAAGATTTATCAAAACTCTATAATTCATCTCCCCCCCGGTCAGGTAAGGAACAGTGGAGACACTGTGTCCTGAGCAAATGTCACTTTATATCACTTTATCATCACTGCATCACTTTATTTAGTTGTACTATTAGTTGTACTGTAACTTAGTTCAGTAAGAAATGCTGCTACACGTTTAACACTGTCACGCTTAATCGCTCCTCATCACTTATCACTTATTTAGTTTGTACTTATTTTATTTCAATATGCTGCTAAACTGCACGCTGCGTATTGTTGTATATTGTATATACCTACGTTTAACCACAACGTCTGTTGCACTCTGTCACATTTAGTTAATTGTTTGATTTATTTGATGTTAGCTTTACTTTTATTTGAAGAAGAAGAAGAATTACTTTATTTTTATCCCAACATTCAATTTTCACTCTTATTATCATACATGTTACACACACAGGCCCGAAAAACACACATCCACAACCAAGACCTATACATGCAATTGAGGAGAGATGTTAGAGTGAGGGGGCTGCCAGTGACCAGCGCCCCGAGCAGTTGGGGGTTTGGTGCTTTGCTCAACAGCACCTCGGCAGTGCCCAGGAGATGAACTGGCACCTCTCCAGCCACCAGTCCACGCTCCATATATGGTCCACACAGAGACTTGAACCAGCGACCCTACGGTTCCCAGCCAAGTCACCTATGGACTGAGCTACTGCCGCCGATTTATGTTTTTATGCTTTTTGTCACTCTGACCCTTTCCCATCTTTGTATTGAAACTGTTGCACAATCAATTCCCTCGGGATAAATAAAGCTTCTTGAATCTTGAATAAATAGCAACAAACACAAAAACAAACCAAAAAAGAAAACACCACAAGCTACGCGTCCCTACTGTTAAGCAACGAACATTTATGAAGCTGCTCTGCGATCATGAAGCTGCTCGGAGGTAAACTCACCCATCCAGCAGACTCAGGGCCACTGCTGCATCCGATTTGAGTCCATTTGCTGCTTTAAGGGCACGCCACCTGTTAAATGCTGGTCCAATTGTCACTCGAGAGTCAAACGGTCTCGTTGTGAGCTTCTGAGGCCCACCAGTGCGCCTCTTGTGTTTGGTGACCATATTTTACTACACACGCAGTAAACTGTCAAGACAAAAGGTGCAGATGTGTTGGTTGAGTGGGGAATCGTCAGAGAATGAAGAAAGTGAGGGAAGAGACTAACATTGTCATCAGTCCATCACCAACATCCAGTTCATTTTGTTTTGCTCCATTATTATTGATTAGCTTAAGTGTCGATATTGACAGGGGGGGGGGGTGTCACGCGCTGGCATGTTAGTTGGATAACAACATCGGTGGTTAACTTAGTTGGGTTTGTTTTTTTTGGATCGAGCAACAAGTTACAGTGGCAAACCTGCGCACTGATTCGGTAAACATTAGCATCTATGCTAACATGTAAGGTGAGCTAACGCTTGTATTGTGAGCATGTAACTGGTGAACCATCTAACGTTAATGTTGCGTACAATAAATAAAGCAACTAACACAAAGCTCCTACCTTTAAGAAGACTTTTAGTAATATGGTTTTGTTTTGGACAGCAGCTCTTCAGGCGATAGGGACTGTTCTTCTTCTTCTCTGCGTCTTAAGCCGGATTGCGACACCAACTGTAGGGTACATACCGCCACCTACTGAGCCGGAGGATGTAGGACAGGTTCTAGTTGGCTATGGTTTTACATTAAATTCTCTTATATAATAATAACAATAATAATAATAATAAGAAGAAGAAGAAGAGCAATAATAATAATGGAACAAAACAAAAACAAACTATAAAACAAACCAGTGTTACTTAGAAACTCTATGACCCCTCTCTGCGTCTCCAGTTCCCCTGCCCAATTCCACTCACGTCCTGCCTCTTTCACCCTGTCGTTCAACCTTGTCCTTTCTTTGATATACAGTATTTACGTCATTGTATAATTTCATGTTCAGCATTTTCTATTTTTTAAAATACTGTACAAAGATCTGAATTAACTTTTTCCCAATAAAGATAATGTCTTATTTAATCCAGTGGGATCGAATCTTAATCTTGATAAAACTACCTCATCTCTTCTACTTCTTCCCTCTGTGCTCTGACTGTGTTTTGTATTCTATAATAAGCTCTGCCCTCACTGTCCTCGTCCCACCTCTTCTGCCAAAAATGGAATATCAGTGATATGTCTTGCACTTAATGCTGCTTTTACCACTTTATCTGCACATCCATTGCCTTTTATTCATGTACCCAGCAGAATTCTACCTCAAGCCCTATTCTTTGAATTCTGAAATGACACTGAAGAACTTCATACATCAAATCTTCCCTGAGTGACTACATAGTCTGTAAGCTCAATAGCACTGCTGCAGAGTCAACACACACATCAGCACCCTGTCTGCTCTGACTTCCTCCACCCACTAAAGCCCAAAAAGTACTGCCATCCTCTCTGCCTAATGAACTGATTGTTGATCTGTTATCCTATTGCTCCGCTGAATTTGAAAAAGCGGGATGTAAACTCCTGTACCAACAGGATCATTTGGATCCTTTGAGCCATCAGTAATTATCTCTAAATACCTGTAAAAATGATTCTTTCTATCCAATCCTTCTTTAGGTTCATAATACTAAAATCAACTTTAACTTTAGGGAAAAGCCATAGTGTAACATTACTTATGGCAAAAAGGAGTTAAAACAAATGTATTTAATTTATCTTCCATCCAAAACCATTTACCTTAAAGCTGTTATAGTCCCAACATACGTTCAAAACATTTTTGATGTTTCCAACCTCACATACTCTTAATTGAATCCAGTATGCTAATGAAAGTTTGGCCCTTCTGAGCTCTATTGGGCTTTCACCTGATTCCACCAGCACGGCAAAGTTGGAGTTGTCCTCAGTGTACCAATACAGAGTGTCAAGGCTTTGTTATGCATTCTTTCAATTTTGTTTAAGTGTGATTTGGCTGCTGCTCCATAAACAAAACATCCATAATCTATTGCTGGTCTCATCAATGACTTATCTTTTTAATGCCTGCTTATCTGCTCCCCAGTTATATCCAGATATAGCGCTTGCATTTGGTTTCTAGTTTTTCAACATGTACACCTTTTATCAAGCCATATCCCCTAGTACTTAAATTCCTTTACTTTTTCTATTGGTTGCCCATATAAACTAAGAATCTGTTCATCTATCTTTCTCTTCCCAGTGAAGTATGATAGCATGATTAAGAGATTGGAGATTTGAATCCCCAATTGTATGACCATTGTTCTACTTTTAGAATAACCTTCTTTATCGTTTTCAAAACATTTGTATCATCTCTCCTCCTAATCCAGATATCTCCATCATCTGCATATAAGGGTACAATAGGGACTGTGTTGCAGCCGGAGAAGGTATATCCTTCTGCCCACCATGCACCAGCGGACTGCAACACTCATGTTTTAACCAATAGAGGGCAGTCCCTGTGCATTTATAACACAATATCAAGGAGGCTCATTATAACCTCTTTTACTATGTAGAATCCAAATACTTACAGTAAAATACCAAGATCTGTGTTTGTGTGTGTGCATTTAATTTTAAAGGCTATCCCAAATAGCATGGCACATCATTGATTAGTTTCGAAAAAACAGTAAAGTGATAAAAAAAAAAACACCAACAAAAAAGGCTGAGAGGTCAAAGGTAACATCAGCTGACATACATCATGACATTACAATTATAGAAAATGAGTCTCATTGTATACAGTGTAATTGTTAGGATGTCAGCTAGACAATTCCCTCTGCCAGATTATTGTATTTTTTAACAATGAGAATAAGACAAAAAGGCAAGTAGTAATCATGGAAGTGAGTGGAATATTGATATTTCCACAGGCAAGTGATGGAGGAAAGACAGGACAAGCAGTGTATAATGAGATGGACACCTGACTCAATAACAGATTTGGCACACAAAAAGAAATTTATTCATTGTAAAATACATTTATTGAGATCTACATCTGACGAGGTTGGTGGGAGAAAAATCCGGGTAAAAATAAGCACCTATAAATTCTTGCAGGGGTGATTCTTCTTTGTTCCTTAATCTGATGGATGTTTGCCGAATCTAGTGTTATACCAAGTTTATTCTTATCAGGAGTGCTTGAAAGGAGCTAGTAGCAGTCTGTTCTGTAGCCCGAAACCATAAAACTATCACCTAAATATTGTGTAGTTTTCCACAGTCCACAGGGTGTCAAAAGTAGACCAACAATTTAGTTTGAGTACATAGTTAACACATGAAAAGACAGTCAAATCTTACAGATAACAGAAGCAGCCTCTCAATTCTCCCATTTAACATGACAAACAAGCCTGTGTCATAACCAACAAAAGCGTTTGGATTAATCCTATGCAGAAAAAGAAGCTGCTGTTTCATTTAGATGCTTAAACATGAACAATTTCAACATCCCTCTGTCATAAAGCAACATAAGACTCCCAATCAATGTGGAATTAATACTTCATCAAGCATTAGAAATATTTCAACTGGAGAAAAAAAAATTAAAAAACAAATTCCCATAAATACAGTTTTGGTTTCAGCAACTCATGCTTATTGTGGTGCTGCGGTTATTCGTATACATCTACATTGACTAAGATACAGCACATCTACGTTGACATAAAACACACAATAGGAAAAGGATCACATCCATAAACCAGAACATATAAGATTCCAAATCAGAAGTGGCTTTGATAACACAACTCTTACAAGTGATTTCTGTAGTTTTGTTAAATATCTGCAACAGATTTTGCACAGAACTGAAGTTCAAGTATTCTAAATTTAGATCTGTTTTGTTCCGTCACCTAAGCTAAACGAAAAAGATCCTAACTTTACATGATTTGTTAGAAAGCAGATTGAACCTCCCAAAACAATGTACCACAACAACTTACTTTTTATCTCAATACAAGTTAAAAAACAAGGATCTGCTAAGAGACAAGAACTCGCATGCAAACAGGGTACTTATTATCAAGTTAAGATGACACCTTCACAAAATGTATGAACCAACAAGCATCCCAATCTGGGCCTCCAATATGTTGTTTTGATCATTTTCAAGTATCATCTTGAGATAGCAGAGTAGAATCTTCACTTCCATTCATTTTCCCTGAATCTTCATTATCGGTGAGAAGTTACCAGACTTGCCCGACACATCTGAAGGATCCATCAAATTCAAGCTGCATGCATTAATACCCCACCGGTCTTCATTAACTGTTTAACCCCCTAAACTAACACCAAGAAAGAGGCTGAAATTAGAAGTTATTCTGGGATTTGGTGGTAGGTACAGTACAGGAACACATTTATTGCTGTAAAATGCCAGCGCACACATGTGCAAAGGGGTGTTAGAGATGTTTCAGTAACAACAGTATGGCAAGACTTACTCACTTGATATATCCTCAGTCACATGATACTAAAATACACAACAGTGGTTTTAAACAATAAATAGCTTTTGTCTTTTTTTCAGTGAAGTTGTGAACAAAGAAGCACAATAAAAACAAATAAATGTTCATTCCTTTTTCAAGTTTGCATTTTCCTACGTTGTCATTTGAAATCCTGAATATCACAGCACATCATTGGTTCCTTTTTCACTATTAAAAAACAAGTCAGTAACAGAAGACTACAAACAACGAGTTCAAACCCTACAACTTATACCTCAACTAGTGCCTCACTACACTTCCTATATGCTATGGTTAACATAAGTTCTCTATAATTTTTTTTTAATATATATTTTTTGGCATTTCAGTCTTAGAAATAAGCTTTTGGCAATTACCTGAACTATACAAACACAGCAAATATGTACAAAATAAATTCCATTGATTACAGATTCACAAAAATGTATGGACCCTTTGGAAAGTCTTAATAAAACGGATCTTCCCATTTGTCTTCATGTGTTAACCTTTGTGATCGGGCATATTAAACAGTTTCCTATGAATGTAGTTGGTAGTAGGAAGCAGGACACAATGAAACAAGATGAGTAGACAAATCAGTGTGTTGGAACAGTATCCTGTGTAGTGGCTAAGGGAATAAGTGGGAAGAGGATAGTGAAGGCGTGTTCTCACTAAACGCAGCATTGAGCCCTCAGGAGCCTTTCTGCGCAGAGCACTGAGTGAGTGCTGAATGCAGCAAGGTGCATGTGCGTTGCTTTTGCTCATCTGCATTTGTATTGCATGGATCGCATATCGCTCATTTTTGCCACATTCAGTGAGAACAATGTACCATCAGGAAGGAGATAGGTGCTCAACTATTTGGGGTTTTAAGTGTGTAAAGTGGAAAAACATGTTGACATATGCTTTATTGGTGAATTGTCTGGTTCTGAACCTGAAAGTTGAAATGTTTGTGGGCCTGTGGTGTATTTCCTTATCTCCAATGGTATTATAAAATCTAAGTGTTAGAGAGAGAGAGAGAGAGAGTGTGTGCATACATGTTTGTTAAGGCAGAGTCCAAAGTGTTCCTTTTTATATCTTTGAATATCTGCATGCCTATGCATCAAGCCCATCACATCTATTTGCGCTTCCTGAGCACCATGTACATGAGGCCGCTGATGAGAGTCATGGGGAAGCTGATCCAGGCCAGGATATAGGAGGAGCCGTAAGAGCCTTCCTGAAGACTGGGTACATGAAAGCTATTTTTCTGAGCCGTGTAGATGGACGCTGCGATCATCACACACAGAGCTGACATAAGAGAGAGAAGCAGAATGAAAATTACACTTGATAGATGAATAGGGAACTCCATTAAAGATGTTATGATAGATCATGATGAATAGATATTCCAATACCAGTTCAATAATATACATTCAAACGTCTAACCATGTATAGATGCAAAATGATTGCTAGTATTGTTGCTAGCATGTTATGCTCCTTGTAAAACATGAACTGAATGAATACACTACATAACTGAAAATAAACATGAATTAACAAATATAGGGATAAATAACAATTTCATTTAAAAATCATTCAAATGCGGTCACAATTTAGTAAAATAAAAGAGCTTTGAGTGACATTACAATCTCAGCTAGCAGCTAAGCACAACTTGCTTGGTAGGCTACTGTTTTTAGGGCCAGTGTCCACATAGCTCCAGCATCTTTTTTTCAGTTATTCCCAATGAGGAGAGAGCGTATACGGTCTCATGTGGCTGCGTAGAGCAGGACCAAGTGTCTTTTTTCAAAGCCCAGTGCTTTTTTTGTTGGGTTGCTGGTGAGCTTGTTTTTAGCTAAATTTGTCAACCCTCTGTTAACAGAGAGATACACCGGCTAATGTTAATGTCGTTGTCATTAAAGCAAAACCCAAAGGCAGTGCTTCGAAGTGCTGAGATGAAGCCAGCACCTGTCAGAGCCTTTCTGACAGAGAACAACGCTATGTGGACGTAGGCCATCAGAGTGGTGAAGAAAAATTGATTTCCGGGAAAACGGACATTTGATCTGCGTCAAGCAACATAGAGTTTATTTTTTTCAGGGCTAAATTGCACGATATCGGATCAGTGCGTACTTGCCAAAACCTAAGGCATTTCATTACTGGTTCCAGTATCAACACAACACAGTATCCTTTGAACAGTCAGGTCCAATCTGAAAGTGCTGAGAGCTTTACCCATAGCTAACTATCCACTGCTAACATAGAACACATTGCTTCAAAGCTGATATCTGTAGTTTTTTAAAATGTATAGTGTATATCAAAATAAAAAGGTATTTTTTTGTGGTTAAATAGCTTTCTACACTCTGCCATTGTTTACTGGTTGTCAGGGTTACACCTGTCCTGATTGATGCCAATAAAGTCTTTTGGAAAGTCAATGACATTTCACTCAGTCGAAATACTGGACACCAAACAACCACAAGGTGACATGATGAGAGTAAAGTCTGTGCTATCTTTTCATCGATGTGAGGAAAGTTAAAGTGTGCATGTGTGCGTCTGCGTGTGTGTGTGTGTGTGTGTGTGTGTGTGTGTGTGTGTGTGTGTGTGTGTGTGTGTGTGTGTGTGTGTGTGTGTGTGTGTGTGTGTGTGTGTGTGTGTGTGTGTGTGTGTGTGTGTGTGTGTGTGTGTGTGTGTGTGTGTGTGTGTGTGTGTGTGTGTGTGTGTGTGTGTGTGTGTGTCACTCACAGGCAAATAGCTCGATAATAGCGGTGAAAATGAATCTATCTCCCTGTTGGAGCCTGAAGAGCTGAAGGATGAAGACGAAGAAGCTGACGCAACATAAAAGGGTGGCCAGGATCATAGTAGCCTGGACGGCCTGCAGATAGGCTGAGGAGAGAGGACAAAGGTGGTGTCACATAAACAAACACAACACTACCAGTACACACACACACACACACACACACACACACACACACAGGCTACATAGCTACACGCTGTCTTACCTGCATCAGCAGTATGGCTGTTCTCCACAGGGTAGCAGGTAGAGTTACAGGAGTACCACAAGTCAGCATATATCACATCACGTCCAGCTGGTGTCACCAACCACCAGCGCTACACCAGGAAGGGACACAGAGACGGTTAAAATAATGATATCGCCGACTCAGTGCCCAACATCTGATCATTTTTGATTCATACTTACATTGTGAATAGTTGCAACAAAGAGGAGGATGGCTGCAGCCAGATGGAAGAGGATGATGAAGGCTAAGATGATCAACATGGCTGCCTTTCTGTCTGGTCAGGCCAGGTAAATATCTTACAGGCTGCTTCAGTAGCTGTTGGTGTCTCTCACTGGCTGATTGTCAGTGCACAGAATGTACGTTCAGCGTTGATGGATGACAGTCCTGCTGGTTGTTTGCTGGTTGTCACACAGGCTGATAGTCAGGGGTGGATAAAGGTCCTTCACATGAAAGGAAACTGTTGGGAGCAACATATATGTCACACTTTAATAACATACACAAATAAAAAGATTAATAAACTGTGGGTTATCAGCATACATCAAGCACAGAAAAAACTATTGCAGACGTGTTTACTGATACTTGGCAGAACCAAATGTTCGTAAAAAAAAGTGTACAGACACACAGTCTGACGCACAGCTCATGAGGAACTCCAGAAAGCATGTTCACATTGTCCAGTTTCCCTTTTCTGGATTCACTTTGGAGTAAATGATACTTCTCCCCCAACTGGTCAAGACAGATGGCTGCCCACCATAGAACCAGGTTCTGTTTGAGATGTCTGACTGTTAAAAGGAGGTTTTTCCTCACCACCGAGTGCATTTGCTCATTGGGGAATTGTCGGGTCTCTGTAAATCATGACTAGACTTGCTCTATATGAAAAGTGTCTTGAGGAAAAAAGTCACTGGGCAACTCAATCTGTGCTGTTTTATGAATTGAAGTTTAGATTTATCTCAGAAGGGTAAGATAATAATAATAAATATAGGTAGGTATTATAAATAAGTCTTTCTTTGCACAGTTTTAACATGGTTTGCTGCAGGTATGTTTGACCCCCACAGCACTAAATGGTAAAAAATAAATGCAAAATAAATTAAGAATATATGCAGACTTCCTTATGGAACTGTGTCAAATGTAAAATAACTAGGGAGAAGGGAAAAGCGTAAAGGCAATTCAACAATATGTATTACATCTGCAACCAGTTACCAAAATACATTTCCAAACAACTGTGAGGGATGTCGGGTTAATGAAATAGCCAGAGACATGTCTGCAGTCTCAACGTCTTACCTCAAATTACAGAAAATGCTTAAGTGATTGGAAGTGAAGCGTTCATGTTGTGTCAATATGTATACCAAACCATGTGTTTGTGTTTGAGAGTGTGTATGTACAAAAGTACAGTATGTGGGAGTGTGGTGTTTACTCTGCAGTGATTGAAGGCCTTAATCCTGACTGTGACTTGTTGATAGAAGCGAGGAGTTGACTGTTTACATATTGAAACGTACAATGCTCTGTGTGGAGCAGAATATAACATGTTCTGTTAGCATCGCAGCATTAGCAGACAATTACATCCAATGGTGTCAAAATGCAAGTGCACTGAATGCTTTAAAGGATGCATACCAGGTTAATGGGTCACTGTAAATTAACCGAAGACACTTAGGGTGCTGGGTCGAATGCGTTTTCCTTTGTGCAGCATGAACAGGGTATTAGCAGCATTATAACACAAACCAAATGTGCAGCTTCAGACAACACTGTTGACAGTCACAACAGATAGCACACACACACACACACACACACACACACACACACACACACACACACACACACACACACACACACACTATGATCGTCTACTGAGGCCTTGATTTTGTATGAACACTCTTTCCGTAGGGATATCCAGTATTTTTTTTGTTTGTTTTTGTTGCTTTCCTGTTTTTGTTCACATAAACTATTAGGAATTGTCTCAAGGGGAAAAGCAATTAAGAAATACCGAATGCATCCGGAAACCCATTAGTTTGTTTGTCCAGGAAACGGCTTTGCATAGCATGTAAAATGCTTCGTCAGCATCATTCTGTTTAACAACCATAGTGCTACAAATAATCACACAAGACAAGCTTCTGAAGTCGAGAATATAATTATTTTCAACAAAACACTTTAAACTTTTCCAGGACTGCTGTGTACGCATCAAACTCAGCTTAACTACTCTGTGGGGATAATGCACATGAAATTACATATACACATAAGACTTTGATTTCAGTAACTGCCTAAACTCCCACCAAGGACGTTCAGAAGCTGAGCAGGCAGAGACACAAACATGTTTAAGAGCACATGTGAGTGCAGGCATGTACTCACACACACACACTCTCACACACACACACACACACGGACAGACACAGACCCAGACAGTAGAGGAATTAGCCCTCTCCGCCAAAATGGAGTCGCTGTAAAAACAACCTCTCCCAGCTAACAGGAAGCAGGCCACAGTATTTCGCTGTGAGCATGTGGCTGCGGGGTGTGCCAGAGGATAGGCCCAGTCTGAATCGGGGGGAATGGGGGTGCACCGGGGTAAATAGTAAAACAGGAGGCGAGGAAACATCAAAAGTAAGCTATACGCTTTGATTCATGAGACATGGGGTTTAGGGTTTAGTCGGGAATGTGAACAGCAACTGTTTTTTTTAAAGCCTCCAGATAATAATGCTCAGAGAACGAAACGGAAGTAGAATATACCTTAGCAACACACACTTTAATTTGCACCTGAACCTTGTGAGGAAAAAGTCGGAATATCCCACAAGTGGAGCTGAAATAAGGCATGTGCAAACCTGCATTTGATGCGCATCGGTCATGTTTTTAACATTCACAGTTCCGTAAAGAGACAATATTGTTTGTTTCGTACAAAACAGCTGTACATTTTAAAATATCAACTTTTTTTTTAAAGGATTTGTGTGAGCATACAGTGAAATGGTGTTAGTGTCAAGTCACATTGGCTGGAAATCTGAGACACAACCTTATTTTTAGGACTGGCAACAACATGCTGGAGGACTTTTATATATTCACAGAAATTGGCCTATAACAACACTTGGCTAATCAGACTTTAGGTTTGACCTTATAAAACGCTGCTGAGTGAGACAAACAGTGGGAGGGACAGAGCTGGAAAGACAGGAAGGCTAAGGTAAAAACCAAACATTGCAGAGGATAGCTCAGATAATTGAATCTAATCTGACCTGCAGGAACATTCTTTGGAGCAGAAAATAATCTCCTAGACATGTACACATACACAGCTGGATCTGATTCCATCTGCAGCTGCTTTCTCTCGTCTCCGTGGAGCGAAGATGAAGGGAGGAGCGAGGGAGGGAGGAGAGGGGTAGAAAGAGAGTAGGAAACCCAATTGGAGGGAAATGGAGGGAAGAGATGAAAACAAAAACATGCGCGTAAAATACACACGCGCATATACAGTACATACTGTGATGTACACACATACGTGCAAAATACACAAAACCGCAAATATATAGTCTGCCAAGAAACTCACAAAAATAAGAGGCTCACAGACACAGATCGGGTCATTTAAACTATGACGACCACAGACATAAAGCCTGGTGATGACAGACAGAGCAGACACAATTACGACTTGTGAAATCATGTTTATGACCCTTTGTGTATGTTTGTTTACAGTAGGGCAGAAACAATGACTTGAGTAACTCAACTTACTCGATTACAAAAAATCCTCGGGGTAAAATCTCTGCCTCTATGATTTGTTTTATTCCTATCCTGCGCGTTATGTGTCCTGCTCAGCGCAGGGATCCTTCCACACGGACTGTTTTTGCGGATGCACACCACTACAGCCCAGAAAAGGCAGAGAATAAGTTTGGGATCATTTCACACTTAGGTGTCCACTGCAAACTAAAGCTGGTACCACAACAGATAATTCAGCGTCTGAGCCGAAAGCAACCCGTTGTTAAGGCCACTTCACCGAGCGCCACTGTTTCGGTTTAAGGAGTCCGGTTGCCATAGTGACGGCAGATGTTAAAAACAGGAAGAGAATGCATAGCTGTCCTTGTGAATGCCTCTATGTTTAGTTTTTCATTAATGTTAAACATAACGTCACCTACCTGATCAGTCTTTATAGTTTTGTTTGAGGAAATGTGTCAGTCTTGTTTTGTACCTTGCTTGTCATTATGGTAAGAACAGGATCTATTACAAAAAGATTTGATTTGAATTATTTACCCAAATGTGGAGTCTCGCATTGAGCCTTGGGAACCGTGTTGCCAAGTAGGTTTCACTCAGTGCTGATAGTAAAGTGTGAAAGCACTGATACTCACCTCTGACACCAGGCAACAGCTGCAGGACACATAAACACACACAGAGCACATACGTATCCCCATGCATGCTTTATACATTAGCCCCACTAGTCTGGTATGCATGACAGATATTTCATGCCTTATCTATCATAATAGACATACGCAAACACTGAGAGGTACTCCCTCAGCTGTGGAGTGTCAATCAACAGAACGAGGGACTGTCAGATAATCCTATATTCAACCATGCATCACTCAGATCATTAATAATAATGTAATCTGGATTACAATTCACTGATGTATAAAAACACAGAAGAGTCAGGCAACTGACATAAAGCAAATCAAGCTTTTGTGTAAAAAAAGAGGGATTACATCTGGTTTACTAAGATAAAAGAAAGACACCAAACACAAAGCATTTTTTTTATCCACAATAGCAACATTGCACCACATATAATGTCACTTTACTGTAAGCATATTAACATGTTTTGTTTGCTCTTGTTGTCCTTTATGTTTGACTTTCAGAAACCCTGTCACATGGCTAAGTAGATAACAAATACAACTAAAGAAAAGATAACAATAATGTAGTTTTGTGTAATTAAAATCACAACCTCGCCTGACACCACCAACGCACACACATACACACACACACACACACACACACACACACACACACACACACACACACACACACTGACAAACAGGCTGTCATTCCACCTCTCCACTCAGCCTTATAATAGGAGGCTGGGGGGACACAGTGCAAGTGTGTGTGTAAGTCTGATTCTCTTCCCTGGTGGAAAATGCTGACTTTTAATGTCCTTTTTTTTCTTTTACTCTTTTCATAAAACACAAAGCCACAGACTTAACTGGGCCTCTGAATCTCACTCCCCCGTCTCTCTCACTGTCCCACTCTCTCTTTCTCTGCATGTCTCTCTCGCTGTCTTTGGTCATGGAAAAACTAATTGAGGAAGAGAAAAAGCCAAAAGGCTTCCAGTGGAGCCCTCTGGTCCTTATGAGGTCGTACACTTGAGGCTCTACAAGAAACATTTCCTCCTCTGAACCCTCAGTCTGGGGCTAGGCCAGGGGTGGGCAATTCCGGTCCTAGAGAGCCACTGTCCTGCATGTTTTAGGTTTCATTAGAATCAGGTGTGTTAGAGCAGAGAGAAACCTAAAACATGCAGGACAGTGGCTCTCTAGGACCGGAATTGCCACTACCCCTGGGCTAGGCAATATGATGATATATATCACCAAAAAACAATATATCTTTCTATATTGTTTCCATCGCAATGTCGAAAAATCAAGGGCCGGCAACAATTACATCATTTGGACAATGCTTTCCATTGTGATCCTTGCACATTATGTTCGTTTTGCATTAATAAAGTATGAATAAAGTAAGAAAATACTCTATTCTTCATTTAAAGTATATCATTCACTCTGGAGTAGCCTATACAAAAAAGGTTTTACCATGTGTTTTTTCTTCATAAACTCTTTCTTCATTTGTTTATTTATTAGTTGAATGATCACAGAACATGCTATATCCTGATGGTTATCGAGATATGAAATGATCTCTATCGGCATAGAAGATTTTGGCCATATCGCCCAGCCCACCACTAAGTCTGGAATACTGAGCTTGAGATCCACTACTAGAGGATAACTAGTCTCATTTTGTTTTTCATGAACCCTTATCATCATCATCATCATCTTCCACCGCTTATCCGGGGTCGGGTCGCGGGGGCAGCAGCTCTAGCAGGGGACCCCAAACTTCCCTTTCCAGGGCCATATTAACCAGATCTAACTGGGGGATCCCGAGGCATTCCCAGGCCAGTGTGGAGATATAATCTCTCCACCTGGTCCTGGGTCTTCCCCGAGACCCTTATCTTGTAATATATTCAGCGCACCATCTTAAAATAATGCCACATTTTGAACTGACATCTCACTTTGTAACTGTTCCATGAGGTCAAAATAGTTGGAAAAACAAGATGTTAACGGGTTTTAGAAAATCTAGCAAAACCGATTCTTTTAGTTTACTGAATAATGAGTACACAATTCTTTTATAGTTTGAGCTCAAACACTCTAATGTGTTTTCAAATGGGATCAACTCTGTGTTAATATAATGTTCTATAGGGAACAACAATAGAAATAACAATTTGCAGTAACAGCTCAGTCAAGTGTCCAATGTGCGGTTGTGTGTGTCTGTGTGTGTGTGTGTGTGTGTGTGTGTGTGTGTGGGGGTGTGTGTGTCCGAGTGTGTGTGTGCGTGTGTGTGTGTGTCCGAGTGTGTACACAACAATAGCCGGGCTAAAGCTTATCTTTAGAGAAAACACAAAAGGCATATCTTCCCAGGTTCAAAGCCAGTGACCAAACAAAGCTTTGTTTAGGAAGAGCACACTACAGGCACAGATGTACACATGCCGTTGGGGTTAAACTTAATGAGGAGTCATTTACAGTATGTGGCAGTGGAGCAAGTACAGAATTATGAATATAACCAGACACCTATAGACCGATAATCCTTCACATTATGGATTTGTATTTTCACTGTCCACTCTGAAACAAGACTTAGATTAGACTCAGACTTCTATTTATTGATGCAAGGAAATTGAATTTCCAGGAGCTTACAAAACACTTGATGAAAATAAGGAGGTAAAAAAAATACAGTATAAGATAAACAATAAACTCTTAATAAATAATAAAACTCTTGGTTAGATATAGAAGGTAAAGAATAGACAGTAAACAATAAACTCTAAATAAAGTCAAATAAAACTCACAGAAAGTGAAATCAGATAAGTTAAGTGTATAGAGGATAAATATAGATAAATAAAGATAAAAAAATATATGACTATATATGGATTTGTGTTTGATACAGTGGATAAATGACATTAGCAAGTGGTGGATTAAGTTATTGCACAGGGAAAAAAAGGTGTCCAGGTATGTATGAGTAGATTATAAATTGCACAGCGAGTGGCTCCCACTCCTTCCCTTCAGTCCTAGCTAGCAGCCTTACGAACCAATAAAGCAAAACTGGATGAAAGATGCCGAGACAACTTTGCTATTTGCACATCTGAACTACTAGTGAGCCAATATTTGACAGTTTGGCTTGAGGGTGTCACCAGAGGATACGCCATGGTGGCTGGGTCCCAATTCAGGGGCTGGATCCACCACAGTTCACATGACTGAGACAAATATTGTACCAACATGGCTGTCCCATTGTATTTGTCACCCAGAAAAAAAATGAAATTGGAAAACGAAACCAGTATATCCCAAATGCACTTGTGGGGCGAGATCTCGTCACCCGTCTAGTTAATACAATCAAGAGTAAAAAACTAACATTAGGTCATCTGAACTACACCTTCCGCACCACAACTAGCTTCTAACTGATTTTGTGTGTTCGGTATGTTGACGTTTGTAGTCTCGATTAGCCACTTAACCACGGACCTAATTTCAGGCATCTAACCAAAAATCCATACACAAGATTTTGAGATGAGGGAACTGGAATTGCCAAAAACCCTAACTAATTTCTGGGTTTTAGGACGCATTCCTACAGCAGATTCAGATTTAGAGCTTACCTTCTTCAGTCTAGGTTTTTCAGGCTTTACTGTGCTTAGGCTGATCTGTTCTATGAGCTAAATGCTTTCAGTATGCTCCCATGATTAAAACCAACATGCTAACTGTTAGCATGTGATGTTTGCATCAGATTGGTCATCCTGAAATCGCACCAAGTAAGGGTGGTAGAGGAAATACCATACAGGGCAACAACACATTACAGCATCTTGTAAAGCTGACTGTTTTATTAGGACATTCACATCCTGATGCCACTTACTTCTTACTATCCACATTGTAAATGAGACAACAGTGAAACGGCCTTTCTGAAAGGGGTAGTGTACGTTTTAAATTCATGTGCAAAATGGATTATAAATGCGAACAAATGATGCATTCACTGCCCAAATGGACAACAACACTGTGGTTTGTTGTCATGAGACTGTTTTATTACTTACAACACAAGCCGAATAACTTGACATTTCCTAGATCTTTTACCAAAAAAATGTATCAAATCGATCATTCCCATTGAATTAGCCATTCATATTGTAGAATAACAGTAGAGAATGAAGAATCAGTGTTCTGCACAATGAAGCCTATACTGTTGCAAAGGAATACAGTGTGTGTGTGTGTGTGTGTGTGTGTGTGTGTGTGTGTGTGTGTGTGTGTGTGTGTGTGTGTGTGTGTGTGTGTGTGTGTGTGTGTGTGTGTGTGTGTGTGTGTGTGTGTGTGTGTGTGTGTGTGTGTGTGTGTGTGTGTGTGTGTGTGTGTGCAACTGTTTCCTGCTGGGTTTAAGGACTTCACTCTGATGCAGGGATTCTTTCATGTTGGACCCAAACGGTTTGTTAGGTGTGGGTGTGTGTAAGTGTGTGTGTGTGGGGGGGGGGGGGCATTTTCACACACATTCCTTAAGTGACAGCGCTGAGTAATGACTCCCACATGGCAGGGAGAAGTTGGCAACACCTGACAGACAGGTATAAAGAAGAGGCATCCTCATCTACAGTATTCATCATCATTTATTTTTTTCTGTTCTACTCTCAGTCACTCCACTTATTTCCTGATAGTTTTCACCTGTCAGCACCTTTTAAAAACCTCACACCCCCTGACTAATCCTCTTCCTATCAAATATCACACACCTCTCTCCTTCTACTGCTTTTGAATGTGACTGAAAATACTGTCAAATTAACACTGACAATCAGATGTCACATCACATCCAAAACAGTGAGGGGAAGAAGGCCGAGCACAAAGGGTTGCAGCACTGTGCAAATACTTGGGATAGAGAAATGATGTCTACCTAAAGAGAATTTTGCCACCGCATAGAAACATCAAACTTTAGTTACAGGCCATTGAGTCTACCACAAGACTGTCAAGCTCAACTCTGGTGGGGAAAAAGCATAAACTGTATATAAAGATGGACATCTTGACAGTTCCCCAAAAGTGAAGCCAAACATCTCAATTGCCCCCTGCAGGCTGAATGCAGTATTGGTAGAAACGGGGTGAAAAGTCCATCACGCATGTCAAAGGGGGATGCAAATTAGTTTCCAATAGATTGTTGGGTATTTCTAACTTTCCCACTTCATATAACATTTAAGACTCCCTTGCCCCAAAAACGACCCAAAAGGTTGTTTGTATAATCTTATCACTACCTATATTTACGTTTGTAGTGGCAGCGGACACTAGTGGCTGTAGCAATGAGAACATGAGCAAAAAGAGGAAGTCAGGTGTCAAAGGGGCCGTCCATACGAAGGCAGGTATTTTTTAAACCATGTATTCCTCTCCACGGTTTGGCCTTTCCTCCACACATAACCACAGTTGTGGGCTCCTGAAACCAGAGTTTTTTGTAACTTGGGTCAAGGGTGAACTTTTTCAAAAAGTCCAGTTTCAGGAGTGTCGTGTGGACAGGAAAACCGAGGAAAACCGCAATTTTTTGTCGTCACACTGTGCAACAGTAAACAGTAAGTTGTATCCATGGAGACTTGTGGAGCATTCTAGACGTGACCAGCTGACAGAGTTGCTGTTATGGAAGACGAAGCCAAAATACTGGTGCTATTTAGCAACTTATCAGAAACTTTGTGTTTCATGAGTGACCGTGAGAAGTAACTCAACTTCACTCTCAGTCCACACGAAGGAATCTACCTGGCCTCGGTTCGCAATTGTTGTTTTTCTGGTATGAATATTTCCAGCCTTGTGATTGGCTAAAATGGCCTTCCTGTTAGGAGTGCTATCGCCACCTACTGCTTTGGCATGTGTATGACATTGTTTGAGGAGGATTTAGCAGTTTCATGTGGATGGAGATATTTTTTATCACACCGGTGGTGTGGACAGGAATTTTTTTTAAACAGGGGGCCATAAAAGTTCGGTTTCAAAAATACCTGTGATCTTGTGGACTAGGCCATAGTATAACCAAAGACTTTTACCCAGTAGACCACTGTTCGTGTCCCAGGAGAAACCAAAAGACAACACTGACTTATTTGAACTAAAGTTGCACGTGATGAATTTGAAGTTTTGTATGTAACAACGTCACATACAAAACTCGTAACTTAAGTTACGTAACAAACCAAAACCATGATCTTTCCTAAACCTGCACAAGTTTTGTTGCTTAACCAACCAAACTGTCAAAGTTTCACAATGTTAACCACATGTTTAAAACTGCGACCGCTACGCTTAGATGCGTTCCACCGGTAGGGGGCGCTAATTTAGGAAAAGCTCCTGTGTGTCATATTAGAGGGTAGGAACAAATGACCTATGTGGTTGTTTGGGTTTGAGGACTTGTTGGAAGTTTAACCTTCAGACTATTGCCATAATAATAGAGCAGAGTCCATAACTCCATTTTTGTAGCCCAGTCTTAAAAATCTCCTATAACCATGGAAAACCTGGAGCAAGTTGTCGTTTCTTTCAACCAACAGAGGGTGCCCCCATGAAAGGCAAAAGTAATCACCTGCCTCATCAAAAGTAAGATGCAAATCATTCAACAATGCAAAGCAGGGGCAACTGTATTCAGCATTATAGTGCAAATAATGTTCTTACATGAGACAGATTTTTAAAATGATAATCTAATTTGATTCTGTTTAACCCACTTTCACTCGTAAAAACTGTGGTAAAATACAATATATATCGTATGGGCCTTTATATAAAACATACTAATAAATACTAAACAAACTATGAAATAAACAAAATTCAAGACAATATATAATTAGGTCACCGCAAAGTACCAAATCCTAAATTCATAGAAATATAATTTGAATTTGATTTAAACATATGTGATGATGATTGATCTAACTCACATGCCCGAAATAAACAAATAAATAAATACATTTAGTGTTACCATATGGACACGCTTATGGATACACAGTAGGCCTAAACTGTATTTAGTGGAAACTCTAATGTGTAATACACCATACACGCACACATGCCCTGTGTCCATTGACAAAACAGCAGTTTATCTTCCCTCGCAAAGCACTAAACATTCATTCATACCACTCACACAGACGCATTTAACACAAACACGCACACATCGGTGGCTGACAACGCCCCTTTCATTTCGAAACTTGGAGCCACTCAGCAGAAGTATGATCTGTGTGAAAATACCCACAGGGCAGAAAACGCTCCTTAACATGTCTGAGTAGTAAATAATAAAACTAAATAAACCGGTCCTATCCAGGAAGGGCATCAATTATTATCTTAAAATATTATAGAGCAGCATATTTTAAACATTTGGGATAAAAACTCACCGCAACACACAATAGTGGTTTATTAAAGAGTCATTTCGCAGCCATAATGGATTTGAATGGGACACGATCCCACAGATAAAGTTCCGTGCACCATTCAAACAATATGCAAACTAAAAATATTAAGTTTACTCACCGAGTTTGGACCGTGAAGGAAGCAAAATATGTGACTTTGTCTGTTATAGGAGGATTATGGGGTAATGAATTTGGGGGGAAAATGCTGGAAAAAACAGCCTCCAAACGTGACAAAACGGCAGCTGGAGATCTCACTGGTAGTTCCAAAAAAAAGTTAGAAACGCACGTTCTCTGGACCGGCTGTCGTGAGCGCGCGTGGGAGGGCTCGAGGGCTGGAGCTGGGTGTGGTTTAGGATTGAATATGCTGGGAGCGTGTGTGTGTGTGTGTGTGTGTGTGTGTGTGTGTGTGTGTGTGTGTGTGTGTGTGTGTGTGTGTGTGTGTGTGTGTGTGTGTGTGTGTGTGTGTGTGTGTGTGTGTGTGTGTGTGTGTGTGTGTGTGTGTGTGTGCATGCGTGCGTGCTTGCGTGCGTGCAGCAGTGACACATGAACGGATGGTGACAAGAGTTTAGGAAAAAGTAACCATAAAAAAAATGATTAAAGGGGAATTTTAAAAGTCTGTGTTTCCTCACATGGCAGACAAACGGCAGAGGTTAGACGGAGAGGGAGACACAAAGGAAATTAAAAGGATAAAAAGGGATGAAAAGTCAGGAAGGGGAAGGAATGAAGATTGGAAAGAATAGTGCAAAGGAGCAAGAGGGGGAATATGGATTAAGGAGAAATGGGGAGGTGAAAAGGAACAATAACAATGACGTTTTGCGCAGAATTCTCATCATTTTATTTAGAATATTTTCATTTTTCCACATTTTAATTCATATCTGGCCTACGGGTCCAAACTGAGTAGTCATTTTCCTGTGTTTGTTTAACCATTAACATCTATATTTGCAATTGTATCATATTCTTATTCAACTGGGAATACAACTCAACACTTTTTTAAAATTATTGTTGTGGTATTTCTGCACCACGCTTCCCAGAAGCACTTTGGTTTTGCTGTTCATAAAGTTTGTGTTCTTTTCTTGGCTGGCTGTTACAGCTCATTATAATTAAAACACTTAAAAAAAAATATTCCTGGAAAGGCTAGGCCTTCAAGATTTTTTTTTTTAGGTCAAGGACCCAATCGATGAAAGAGAGACGAGCAGGGACCCCCTATTGCATTTATTGTATAAAATTGAGTTGCCTATAAAACTGAGCCTACAATGATGTGTGGGGCCTATATTAATATACTTTTTATGGTGCCTACTATAGTAATCTTTTAAAATAATTATCATTTACATATTAAGCCTATCATCATTGTATCAGTGTTGTTACTGCTAATGATTTGTTGTATTCATGTCAATGTATATTTTCAGACATATAATAATTTTTAGAAAAACTTTCAAAAATATCATCAGTAGTACCTGACTCATCTACTTATCAATTAACTAGTTGGTTACTGTGACGACGTCTGACATGGCTTGTTGGGAGGGATACTGGGATTGATGTTGGGGTTTTTTTGTTTCTGTCTCGGTTTTTCACTTTAAAGCAGACGTGTTTATACACTGTACAACTGTTATACTTTTTTCTTTTTTTAGTCTGCAAAACAGAATAAAATGTTTTGGGGGAAAAAAAATCATGAAAAAGGCAATAATTTAGAGGCCTCCCTGCAAAGTGCTCGAATGCTCCAGGCTCGACAAGACCCCAATTCTAATGTCTCAACATTTTACCTCTTTGAATCGCCACAGTTTTGCCTTTTTTTGTACAGTGTGTAATTCATGTGGTTTTAACTAAGTTCTATGTTTTGAAGTTGTTCTGCAATGTTGGATGTAGTTAAGGAATAGTTTGATATTTTGGGAAATAGCCTACATTTACTGGCTTTCTTGCCGATACTTGGATGAGAGGATTAAACCCAAGCTTATGTGTTTGGTAAATATGAGGCTACAGCTATCAGCTGGTTAGCTTAGCTAGCTAGCCTGTCTCTGTCCAAAGATAACAAAGTCCCCCTGCCACCATTGTGATGATGACAAGACTGCAGGAGGTCACTGCGGTAAGCTAAGACAGGCTGGTCTCATACAGGCGTCAAATATCTTTGGTTTGCCACAGAGCTTTCAACTGTGATCCTGTCCGTGGTGATATTAGACGCTCAGTAAGTGCTACTGGATTCCGAGCACCAAACTCTGCGCAAGGAAGCAGGTTTAGGTGGTGTATGGGTCAAGGTCCGTACCCCGTTCATGTCCTATGCGTCCCATTTAACCCCACACACAATCTTTTCCTAACTCTAACCAAGTGTTTTTTTTTGCCTAATCCTGTAGTTTTATTTAAGTTCACAACATATTCCCCATGTTTATTACAGTTACCGGAAGCGCCATGCTTCTGACACACAGGGCTATCCTGGGTATTTACAAGTGATGCCAAAGGGTCCTGACAAAAGAGCAGTATCTGATGAGTTGGGATTAAAACGGGTTGGCCAAGAATAGTCAAAATAAGTTTGGATTAATTTAGAGCTGATGGTGTAAAAGGCCTGTGTTTATACAATGCCACACCCATCTCTAAAAACATATCAGCTCTGGGGCTGAGTCGACAAACAACGCTCCCATCAAGACTTTCCATTTGCAAATAACTGATAAGTGAAAAATCAACACTTGACTGAAACCTCAACAATTGTCCAACATGCGAAGGTTTGCTGTGATCAGTTTTTTATCTTATGGAGTTTACATTATGACTTCAGGACGACGTTCTTTGTTTGTCCCCTGTGTTCAGTGGTCCAATGTTACCATGGTGACAGGATGGAATTTTGTAATGACACAGTTAGTTAGAGCAGGCACGAGGTAATGAAGAGGGCATTCAAGGCTTGTTATGTAGCACATAATTCTTTGCATTTTCCAGGCGGCTACGACAGAGGTCTGCTGCCGGAATAAATAGCAATCCATCCACACAGCCTGATGTAAACAGTTTGAAATTGAAAGTTTTAAATTATTAAGTAGCCTACATATGCTTACCATTATATAAATAATCTCGGCACAGAACTGATCAGTGGTCTGCACAGACTCTGTAAGGGCAGGGGCGGCACATTTGCCACACAAAGGGAGCACCTGTGCCCAAGTGATCCTCTGATGTGACATTAAGCATGGAGACATGCTGATATAAGGAAAAGTTATGTGGGACGAACACAGCACATTTTGACAGCTGCTGATGACTCAGCAGGTGTTTAAATAACATTCACAATGGGAATCAGTGCTAACCAGCTAAGCTAACAGGCTTCAACTTTGCCAGCGTAAGCTAGTTAGCCTAGCCCCCCGTTCCCAGGTTACCAAGTATAAAAAATCTTGTTAGACCACAAATTACTTTCAGAGTGTTTGCACACATTCACGTATGCACACATGCAGTGTCCACATACTCCCACTTTCACAAGAGTTATCACATAACATATGCATACTCTCAAGAACCTGCACACATGAAGTCTTGTGCAGGCAGGAGAGGAATGGACGGAACTTGCATGTTAAGCTTATGGTGCTACATTGTGGCACTTAATACACACTGGTTTGTTTTCAGTTTTTTCCTCATGGAATTCCTTTCCTGCACGCACACAGACACATTTGTACATGTTTATTGACGAATATTACAGCCAAAAACTGGTAAATGTCCATAAAATGGCACAAGATTTTTCTCTATTTCTGGAGGATCACATAATTTTTTTTTATGGCCAGAGAAGTGTTAAAACTAGATGTCCCTGCACCACTGTTGGGGTGTGTTTTATTTTTTCCACCCTTGTTTTCCACCTTTCTACACACTTGTTCATTTCAACATTGCTTCGCTGCACGTACTGTAACAGCACACACACACGCAATAGCCCACAGGTAGTGACTGTTTAAATAACAAAGCAATCCCATCATACTCAGTTCCTCAGGCAACTGACCCCCCGTACCATTGCTCTCACCCAAACAAAGTTTTACGCACAAATACACACTGGTGGAAACAGGTTTAACCTCCCTGCCAGGTGTCAGGTGTCCTCCACACAGGTAACACAAAAACACTAGAGACCACTCACACTACGTCACTGTAGACACATATCAGTTGCCTGCTATTGTTATAGACCTATAGGGGGAAACAATAAGATGTAGACAGCTCCACCCTGTAACAAGACTTTTCAGTACAGTGCCGTTTCTCACCTGGGGCAGAAATAGAGCATTGCTGCCTGTTGTATTCTATATTTTACAAACAATACACGTTGCATTTTATTGACCATGTCTTATTTTAAATGTAAATGGCCATGAGTCCTATCATGGGAATTCTTTTAGACACAAAAATGAACACGATTTATATGCACACATCAAACACCAGTGGGGGAAGAATTATTCAAAAACCTTTATTTAAATAAAAAATACTCCGTCATAAGTAAAAGCCCTTTAGTCAAAATGTTAGTAAGTACATAAACACTATTGGTTATCGTTAACCACTTCAGTGTTGGGTAGTTTCATCTACTGTATAACAATCAGAGGCGCAGCTTGCCAGCCGGCAAGGCATGCAACAGGGGCCCCTGAGGGCTGATAAACTTTAAACCACAGCAGTGACAATAAGCAAAGATTGCAATGACAGTAGAAGGCCTGACCTCCCTTAGGAGGCCCCACCCGACTCCACCTACTCTTGTTGTTCTTCATATTCATTTGTTTGAATTCCAATATTTTTTACATATTTTGAAAAGAACTATCTTTGAAATTAACTCAAATGTGCACTTTTGAAATAAAAAACATCTACATTTCGCCATTTTTATGTTGTCAGATTATCTATGATATACAGGTAATGGTGATGAACGTTGGTTCGTATATGTGTTGAGTTAGAAGTGGAAATTACTTTGTATTTCTTTTTTCAGAAATCACATTCAGTTGTCTATGACTTAAATGGTTATGCATGAGAAGCACAAAGTGGGACTACTCTGACCCTTCATTCATGTGTGCTGCATTAATCAGTGTTTTACAGTTCCGACTGCAGTGACATAAGAGGAACCTGTGTCGAGCAGCCGCGCAGGAGGCATGTGCTTACTGAATAGTAGATGAACTGTCCGTCACATTTAAGACAATTTTTTTTTGTTGCCTATCACAGAACTGCATGAAGAATGTATTTAAATGAAACTTAATAGCAGCAGTAACCGGAGTTACCATTAGCTTCTTTCATACACTAGTGCCTCCTGTGTGACCATTGAAACTAAAATCTCTCCACCGTCCCTCGGCAATTCTAAAACTTGGATACATGCCAAGCACACACACACACACACACACACACACACACATACACATACACACACACACACACACAAACACACACACACACACACGTACGAACGATCTACAGCCAGACAGGAAGCGAACCCCCACTTCCCCTGTTCCTGTTTCTCACAGCATGCATGCGTGTGTGTGTGTGTGTGTGTGTGTGTGTGTGTGTGTGTGTGTGTGTGTGCGTGTGCGTGTGCTTTGTAGAGGCCTTCTACTGTAGGCAATCAGCAGGAGGCAGATTGAACAGCACAGAGGAAAAAAAACAACACAAAGATATGAGATAGAGTCATTATTAGGAAAAAAAATAACGAAAATTATACAGAGAGAAAGGATTTTAGATAGTGACAAAGTCAGAAAGATGTGACTGTGGAACAATGCTGGCGGTCAAACTGTTTTCTACGCCTCTCTTCTGCCTCCCTTCCTCTCCTCTGGCAGTGGGAGGGAGAGACTCAGGCAGTGTTCACACTGATACAGATACATGTTTTCCATACACACTGCAATGTTTAACACAATTTTAGTTTAACGAAAGTTGTGTATTTATGCTATCATCCTGACGTTTTGGACAAATGCTGGCTTACAAAAAATGAAATACAGGCATCGACCTGGCAAAAAAATATTTCTGTTGACGTTGTCAGACAGCTGCAAGAGTTTTAAATAGTTGAAATACTTGTTTTATGGATGATCGTAAATACTACAGCACTGGCATCCATCAGTGCTCAGCTGAGAGTCAGCACATATCACTTTTATAACTCCCTTTCACACATGCACTGCAAATCTTAAATTATTTAGACATTAGCAGGGCCTGTATGTGTGAATGCAAATTTCCAATTCAGTCGGA
>NC_139842.1:7926701-7954201 GCF_963691815.1 Echiichthys vipera | reverse complement strand
AGTGAGCAAGCAGGAAAGTCCTCGTCATGTCAGGGCTGTCCCAACCAGAAAATATGTGCTTCTGGAGACACCAAGGCCCCGGACCCTGGTAAGACTGCTACATGTGATACTACGTTATGATCATTTGATGTATGCAGTTCAACAAATTTATGTGGGACTATTGGTATGATTTAAATTGAGCAGCAAAGGCAGCTTTAAAGCAAACAATATTTCAGTGAACTGGTTTTGTCCCATTTGAGTCTTCTCCATCCTTCATATCATCCCTTATCTCATCTCCAGCCATAGCAGAGATAGCAGTGAAGCTGTCAACAGTCAAACACAAGATCCTTGTGCTGTCTGGGAAAGGAGGAGTAGGGAAGAGTACCTTCAGCGCTCACCTGGCTCACGCCCTGGCAAGTGACAGCACAAAGGAGGTAATATTTTCATTTTCATTTTGGCTTCCAGTGTGCAAAGCGGCCAGCTAGATCAAAAGAGGCAAAACCATTTGTAGAAATCAACAAAATGCCACTAGAGGTCACTGCAGACATGGGTTAAAAGAAGTTAAGGTCATAATTTCTTAAGTACCGGTAACTAAGTTCCAGTCTTTCACCATGTATTGTATAATCTACCAAAAGCCATATTATAAGTATCAAACTATTACAATAGTGTAATTACATTTAATTCCATAGTAACCTTGTATTAACTATTGCACCGACATTATGTCCAGTACCTGCAAGGAGGACATGGTGTCAGTGATGTAGGCAGGTGAGACACATTAATTCTTAACTCACCTGATGAGAGTCACTGAAAACAAATATTATAGGTATAATATAAGAATGATCCCCTCTGCAGCTGTAATGTAAGATATCTCTGACAGATTGTTGATGCTGCAGTAGGTTGTAAGGAGACAGAGTTATTATTGTAGACTATAAAAACCCAATTAGTGCTTGAGCTTTTAATGATTTGGTCACGGAAATTGTAAAATTATAAAGCTGAAAGTAATTTCAATACTGTATTTCAAGATAATATACAGTGCTATTTATGAAGCATTCCTCTGAATCACATGATTGAGATGGACTCAATGAGGTAACTTTATCGTGTTTAGCAGCTGTTTAGCTGTGATCTGGCTCGTTTTAACACATTAGCTCCAAATTAGTTGCATTTTAGGCCCCTGTGAGTTCTAGTTTAGCCAAACCTGTTCTAAACCACAGCTCAGCTAGTCAGTGACACAGCAGTCATTGTTTGTGTATGTATGTGTTTATTTATGTATGTATTTATGACAGCTTAGTTGCAGTGTGTTAAAGATGCATGTGAACATTAATTACTGTAAACCATAGACCTCACTGGTCTTAGCCTAACCATATGCTGTGTAACATCACCCATAGGTTTCTGAAATTAAGCTCAATGTGGGGCTTTAAGTGGCCATTCGGGGAACGGTTTTCGACACTTCTGCGACGGCTTTAGTTTTCATCCCTCTGTGGTTTCCGCTTGGCAAAAACAGATAGTTTTCAGATTTTTTTCTTGCTGTGGTAGCGCTGTTACGTCTGTGTGTATTCAAAGATTAATCTTCTGCTACCTTACCTCACTGTTAATGCTTGCCGTGGACAGAATTACAAAACAGTAAGTTCAGTTCAGCCTGTCACATACTCCCCGACACTATAGACTCTCTCTCACTGTTTTTAGGTTGCCCTTCTGGATGTAGATATTTGTGGTCCATCCATTCCCAGGATTATGGGCTTAGAAGGGGAGCAGGTGAGTTGTGTGCAGAAATGTTAAATGTAATGCACAAATTTACTGTGAAGAAATGTTTCACTGATTATAATTTGTAATAGTACAAACCACATATAATACTACTACTAATAATTAAAATACGCTTTTACTTCAGAGTAGGTCTGTAATCTGTTCTCTTGTGCACAGGTTCACCAGAGTGGTTCAGGCTGGTCCCCTGTGGTTAGTCCAGTCAAACAGTGCTGCTTTCATTTTTACCATTTAACTCTTTAACTCTTAAATTGCATATTTCATGAATGCATTTGTCTGTGTGTGGACTGTATGTTGCAGTATGTGGAGGACAACCTGGCAGTCATGTCTATTGGATTCCTACTCAGTAGCCCTGATGATGCTGTGATCTGGAGAGGACCCAAGAAGAACGGTAATGTTTGTGCGTGTGTGTGTGTGTAAAAATGCATCTCACTTTTTCCGAATGTCACACCAGTATACCCTGTGTGGTTTTGTTTTTTTAAAATCAGGGATGATCAAACAGTTTTTGAGAGATGTTGACTGGGGTGAACTGGACTACCTCATTGTGGACACACCCCCTGGTACCTCTGACGAACACCTGTCGATCGTCCAGTACCTGAGCTCCACCCACGTTGATGGAGCTGTCATCATTACCACACCACAGGTAGCGCACACACACACACACACACACACCCACCCACCCACCCACCCCCCTAATCTTTGTGTTAATAGCATTCACAGCAACTTTGAAGGGAAATTACGCGCTCAGATATGTTCGTCTGCATTCACTACACCTGATATGACTACTTGTACTGCAATTGGTGATTTCCAGTCCAGCTGGTTGTTTTCATGCAAGTCTAGATAGTAAAAATGATAGTGATAGTAACGCTAAAAGCCATAACGCTAACTGACAGAGCATGAGAGAATCACATCCTTTACTCAAAACGCAACATTTCTGCCCCCCAGCTGCATGTGCATCACTCTTAACGCTGAAATTCTCTTCTTCTTTGTGATACAACAATATATATTTAGAGAGATTACCAGTGCTGTTACAAATTATGCTATATTCATAGACAAAACATGTACAGTTTGCAGTAAACATTAGGTTTTGTTGTATATAAAGAAAGAACTTCTGTGTAGAACGTGCTTATATTCAGAAAGTAAGAAAACCGCAATAGATGAAGAGTTCATTATGCAACGTCGCTGTAAGTCGTGGGATTTCATTTTATCTCATTTGGAAAACCCCTCACTGCAATTACTGCTGTGACTGTCACCAGTCCGCTCTCCGCCTACTTTTTTAACCCACAGCTAAATACAACAAATTACTCCCCGTTGTGGGGGATTATGGAAAGTTATTCTTGGAAATGTAGGTGCATGAGGCAGGTCTAGAGACAGCGTGGCCAATAAAATTAGTACAAGTTATGGGAATCTGTTCAAGGGCTGGACACGAATATTCAACTATTCAGATATTTATTCATTGTGTAGGTATTCAGTTTTCAATTTAAAGATTTGGCTGTATTCTTTTTTTTCTCCCAATATTGTAGAATAGCAGAATCCTTAAAAATGAATGCAACTGTTGCAGCACTTCAGTCTAGTGTGAGAGTCTTTACTGTGTTATACTGTCATTTACTGTCACATTTCTCTCCTCTCCACACACACACACAGACACACACACACACACACACACACACACACACACACACACACACACACACACACACACACACACACACACACACACACACACACTAAATGTATTTTGTTATTGCAGAATAGTTGTATACTCAAAGATATTGGCAGTAAAGTAATCCAAGTGCATCATAATCGCAAACTGTTTCACTTTTTTTTTTACAGTGCAGCCACCAGAGGATGTTAGTTTATCATAAACCCATAAAAAGTCAATGCTACAGTGGGACTAGACATTTATGGTACCATGTCAAGTTATTATCATGTTTGGTAGTTATTTGTTTATAGTTGTTATAGCAAGGACACACTAGGTGGGTGTGTACTAAACCAGGTAGAGTATCGAGTAGAAACTAATGTTAGATATTAGTCCATTAACTTGTTAGCATGCTAAAAATAATGTCTTGTCCCTCTACAATGTTTGTCACAATGCACTTGTGTCTTGTTGAGAAAGTGTAAGTGTCCCTAAATCAATCCAGTCTTATTGTTGCTGGTGAAAGAGCAAACACTTCCTGATACTTAAATTAACTCTGTGAGGTCAGACAGCAGTAGAATCATTTCCTCATTCCCTCAGCTTAACCAAAACTAGCCACACACGAGGTGGGAATTACCCAAACAGACAAGGGACAGTCAACCTGCCAGGCTCTAGATATCAAAATAAGAGCGGCTCAGTTTATCAGGGCTAACTGCGTTTCTCAAGGGAACCCTGATGACAGTCGTGAGGGGAGGGCAAACAAATTTTGCTCTTTTCACCAATGTCTTTGTTTCCTCCCTCTTTCTTGTCTTCATCCTCTCTCTCCTCTATTGCTTTGCCTTTCTATTTCTGTCTTTCTTTCTGGTTCTCTCTCTCTCTCTCTCTCTCTCTCTCTCTCTCTCTCTCTCTCTCTCTCACTCTCTCTCTAGGAGGTATCGTTGCAGGATGTGCGAAAGGAGATTAGATTCTGTCAGAAAGTCAAGCTGCCGATCATTGGAGTGGTGGAGAACATGAGTGGTTTCGTCTGCCCTTCATGCAAGGTCACTGACAGATGCACATGCGTATTCACAGTGTTGCAAACAGACGGCCAGTCGGACACACACACACACACACACACGTACACAAAAGAAACTATGCAGTCTGGGGAGAAAAAGTTGTACAGGCAAGCAGATGACTGGACAGACAAACAACCACAGGGCAGACAACAAAGAAGAACACTGGTTGACGGACATGGTAGAACCAGCATGACCACAGAGCTGTCACTTCATCTCTTACAGCAAAAGAATTTGTACTAGCAGGTGCTAAGCAGCCTTAAAGCATTATCATCTTCTTTAGTGTGCTATGAAATGCTTAAAAGTGCTTCTTTTGCAGTCTGAATTAGTAAAAAACCACCCTTACCTTGTGAAAACACACATCAATTATGAGTGTTTTAGTTCGTTTTTCAATTGTAGTATAACAGAATCCTTAAAAAACAATACATTTTATTTAACCAAAAGTCAAGTGTTGCAGCACAATGTTTCCATTTCAGCTCAGTGTGAGTCTTGAGTTTTGCTGTCATTTGCGATCGCGTACACTGTAACTCCGCAGCACTGTGCCGCCCATCTCGGCCGAGAACAGGGACTTGTCTTTTTATGATAAACTCTTTTATAAAACAGCACAATATAAATATAAAGTTATAACCGAGCAGGCTGAGGTGCTCGGGACAGCCCTAGATCTGTTTTTCATCTTAATATTGTTGTCCCCTAAGATGGTATTGTTGGTGGAAGGCTTTCTTTCAACCTCTGGTATCTTAAATTCCAGGAATTAAAATGTGGTGGATGTCACAAGACAGGACTGATTTTCCAGTCTTTGATGAAAATCTTAATTAGTTAAGAAAATAAGTTGAGTCTTTTTTTTTCTGTTACTTTTAGTCAACAAAACTAAAGACATTTTAGTCTAGTTTTGACAATGAAATATCATTTCTGCCAACCATAATTTTGATGTCTTCTAAACATTTTGAAGCAGCTATCACAAATGACTTAACGTATAATTGTTGAAATGAAACTATTTCAACAGTGGACAGTTTTCCACTTTTCCATTCCTGAGCTCAGCATGTATAGAGCAGCATGGATCCTATATAATTTAGGGCCCGTAGTATCTGAAAATGCATACATAACATATGTTTTCTTTGTCCTTTTTCCTTGTAGAACACATCGCAGATCTTCCCTCCCACCAGCGGGGGCGCAGAGCGAATGTGCACGGATCTAAATCTACCCCTGCTGGGAAAGGTACCTCTAGACCCAAGGATAGCACGAAGCTGCGACGAGGGCAAGTCTTTCCTCAATGAAGTACCTGACTCTCCTGCTGCTAAAGCCTACCAAAGTATTGTGCAAAGTGAGTATGAACAGGAATACAAACACAACACACAAGCATCCCCGACATCTGTTTTGCCCACCTCTCGCATCATATTGTAGATTTTGTCACATTCCAAGAAAGGAAGTTAGACACACATACGGCTTCCAACGAAGTCCCTCTTTATTTTTGATGACTAGATGGTTCAAATGACGTCCCGATTCCTGATAAAATGTAATGAAAGAAGAAGTGATCACTTTACAAATGGGAAGCAGTCGACTAAAGAGGAAGAAATCAAGTCCCATAGCCATTTAGCATGAGATTAAAGTTGATGAATCAAATGTGGTTTATAAAACAGGCAATTAATAAAAAGCAAACACACACACACACACACACAAAGATCTTCAAGATGTATTCTTGTGTGTCCAATCTTTTTCTTGTTCTCATCATCGTCACCCTCATCCTCTCACCTCCGCCAGGTATTCAGGACTACTGTTCCAACCGTGTGACAGAGGAGCAGAGTACCGTCTGAACGCACCCTGGACGAGAACACCAAGAGAGATCACATGATGAGAGCGTGGTAGAAATCATTAACTACTGACTATAAAAACACACACGAGGAAGCTAATACCTAATTAATACTGCAACCTTCACCGAAGCCTGCCAGAATAATTTCAACATGAGTAGCTGGCATGCGAGAGGATTAACAAAAAAATCAGAAATATGGTTGAATAATAATATCTTAATAATGCTGGGTGGTCTGAAAGCACTTTTTAAATAAAAAGAAACACAAAAAACTCCAAAACACCTGTCTGTATAGAATGTTTTATTCCTGTAGCAAAGATAAATGCACCATTAAATCCCCAAGGGATCAGTAATATAATTTATATAAGGCTATTTGAAAGCGTTTATCTTAAAGGATAAAGCTCACAATATTCTTCTTTATATTATTATCTTATAAGTCCTATCCAAAACTATCAGTGTGGTATGAAGTTTCCCAATATTTTCAGCAATACACAGCCTCTGTGTGGCTCTAAGTGACAAGCCCATTGGTTCATACTGACTTATACGTTCAACAGCTGTTTAATGGGATTGAATAGTAGCTTTATTGGGGCAGCAGGAGAGGATTGTACTCGGGACCGACTCAAAATAAACTGTCCATTTCATCATGACAAAGGAACATGTCTTAGTGCAACAGTGGCTCAATGATGTGTTTTGAATGGAGTTGTATCGCACATGAAAGCTATATGAGGTTAGGGGAACTTGAATATCTGAGCATGTAGTAAATTAAGCATTAGTGTCAAACATTTAACCATTTCCTACAAAGACATTTTGGAGCTTGTTAACCTTTCAAGCTACGTACATGGTTTGCTTTGTTCTCGGCACGTATCTGAATCTGGGAGATTTACATAGATTACTTTGATATGTAAACTGTGCACAGGGGGAAACATTCTCATGGCACAGGATTTGTTTTCATATTAGCCAGCCCCAGCTGGGATTCAAACCAGGAACCCTCTCGCTATGAGGTGACAGTGCTAGCCACCACAGCACCGTGCCGCCCAGATAATGAATTCATTATAAACAATTGTCTTTGACACATATTGTTGTTTTTTGTAATGTACTTGCATTCACCGATTTATGAAATAAATGACCAAACATGACATCACCATCAATGTTTGTTTTTTTTGGATCAAAGTCACCTTTTCGTTTTATCTGTTTTATAATTCGAAGATTAATTGAGATAATCTTGTCGCTAATATTATTTGCAAACATATCTCACTAATAATGATATTGGGTCCTTTGACAGTGTTGCTATAAGAAGTGTAAACACAGTTACGCCAGGTCTGCACTGTCAAGTCTTGCCACCATGTTTTATTTGTGCATGTGTGTCCTCATGTGTACTTCACTATGCATTGTTGTAGTTCCTCCAGTTCTCAAGGTTCTCTTAAAAACCACATGTGAAACTGTATTTGCATCCTGCTAACAGACAAAACAACACTAGGCACAGCCACACAGACTGTTTCTTACGTATACTTTTGGTTTTATTTTTTTAATTGCGTTGGTTGAAGTCTGTCGTGTTATAACTTCGAGCAGTGAAATATTTTCCTCCATGTTACGCAATTCAGTAGAAAAATACAATAACCGAAAAATTATATAGTTGGTTTTATTTCCTAGAATACAGTCACAATGATTTTAAGGAGTGAAAAATTAAAAAATGAGTGTCCAAAACTAATACATTGTGAAGCTCAAGGGATTCTACACACAAGAAACATTCTACAGACAAAATAAAGGTCCTATATTGTAAAAAAATGGCTTCGCCATGTCTTTACATTACAAAGCAGGCCATGGTGCTATATAAATGCTCTATCAAAAGTATCAAAACGCTCAATCCATAGACAAATGCACAGAGTTCGTATTCAGAAACTGTGCCTTTAATCCTATGCTTTAACCAAGCCGTTAGCACTTCTGTACAATTGTGATCAATTCAATTAAAAAAAACGTTATTTGTCCCAGAGGGACAATTAGGCGACATGTAGAGTAAAAAGACATGACAAACACAATACAACCATTCAACACGACCCATTCTTCATGACATCACATAACTATCTTTAAAGCGAGAACATTGTAAATCTGCAGTTTGTGTTAATAAATATGACCGAGAAGGAATTGAGCTTTCTCAGCAAGTACTGCCACTGCTGGCATCTCCTGATGATCTCCTCTGTGTTTGTCTCAAACCTCAGCAGGTTATCAAAGATAGTCCCCAGTTATTTTTACTCCGGCACAATGATTTCTGCAGCCTTCTCCCTCTGCATGTCAGAGAAGGTCACCACCATTTCCTCGCTTTATCCATGTTGAGATCGAGGCAGGAGTCACACCAGTGCACAAACTCTTGAAGGGCAGGGCCGTGATGTTGTGACGATCCTGACAGCAGGAGCAGGAGGACTGTGTCGTCAGCAAATTTCACCAGGTGACAGTTCTGTTGGGTAGACCTGCAGCCGTCTGTGTAGAGGTAGTATAGCAGGGGTGAAAGCACGCAGCCTTGCAGGGAGCCGGTAGAAGTATGCGGGATGTTGGAGAAAGCACCATTAATCAGCACTCGCTGTGACCCAATGATCCATAGAGTTAGCTGGTCATCCAGGTGGAAGTGGGTGGTGAGCTTTTCAGCCAGAATGTGTGGCTGCAGGGTGTTAAATGCTGAGGAGAAGTCTGCAAACAGCAGTCTGGCTGAGGTGTCAGGTAGCTCCAGATGCTTATAGATGGTGTCAATGATAAATGCTTTTGCGTCGTTGACTCCTCTGCCTGAGCAATTGGCAAACTGAAGGGGATCCATCGGGGTGTCAGTAACTTTGATGATTTAGGATTTGATGACACGCTCCATGGCCCTCACAACAATTGACCTAAGAGCCACCAGCCTGAGGTTGGGGATGACTGTTGAGTGCTTCCACAGCTGGGGGACAGTGCCACTGGTCAGTGAGCTCTGGAAGAGCAGCTGGGGGGGATATTCCAGTTGCTCCGGCTGCATGACGGTGCAGAGACGCCGAGAGTGTAGATGCGGGCGACCCCTGGAAATGCAGTCAGAGCAGACTGGGCTTAAAGAGGGGGGGGGAGGGACAGGCGAAACCCAAAATACAAGTATGAATCTGATATGCATGATATGTCCCCTTTAACTTGGAAGATAACATACAGGTATACTGTAGTGCGGGAGGTGTGACTGTGGTGATATTAAGGAAATGAAACATGATACAGGGCATGGCAGTTTGGCGTGCACTGTCAAACCAAACCAGTTCTGGTACCTAAAATAAACAATAGACTGGACATATTTTATACTTATGATGAAACTGGTTAGCACTGGAAAAGAGATGTGTACACTTTAGCAATACTCAATCATGTGTGAACAGTTCACAAATGTATTTCCTCCAATGTTGAGTTCTGTCACAAAGAAAAAGTCCCTAAATGAGTGATGACAATGACTTATCAAACCGGATTTCTTTCAGAAAATCTGGTGATCTTTTGCAACTTTTATTGTACACCTTGCCCAGAATAGTGAAAAGTATGATAAGCATTGGATACGTTGCATATTAATACACGAATGGCTATAGGTATATGTAACTGTTCTGAAAATAAGGTTTTTTCTTGGTTATAGAAGTTGTTGGGGTGTGATACTGCACTTGATGTGTGTAAAGCAACCAAAAAACAGTATGTGTATGTTGTAGACTGTATGAAAAATAGCAAAATTGTAGATAACATTAAACAAAATTAATGCTCATTAATAATTCTGAATACATTTTGTAGAAGGTCTGAAACTCAACAATGCTTTCCTTGTGTAAGCATAATAAATCACTTCCTATTAATAATGCCATCCCTACCTCCATACCATTAAAGTCCATTCCCACATAAAAAAAATTCACAGACTTCCCCTCCAACAACACACACACCTCCCTCTTTTAATAAGAACGCCTCCTGAAAAAAAACATTGTATCTCTTTTTTTTTTTAAAAACAGACTAAAACTAAATCATCTCTACTAGTAGCTGACTCTCTTCAGACATCAATTTCCAGGGAGCAGACGGCGTCACCATGGCCCAGTTCGAGGAGGTTCTGGACGGAGTGCAGATGGCTCTCACCTGGGCTTCTCCTGCTGAGATCCCTGCTGGAGGGTCTGGTGGATGAGCGGATCATCTCAGAAGCCTATAGCAAGAGCTTGAGTTTGCACCGACTAACTGAGAAGGTCACACCTACACTGCGTAAACCTAGATCTGATCTGATGTCTTCCAAAAGATCTAGAAAATGTGACAACAACCAGACCAGACCTGTGTCTGTATCGCCAGTGGATGTACATGACAACACAAGGTCGAGGACAAAAACATATTCACTGTATGAACATCAAGTTATTCACGAACATAATCCGGAACTAAATCAGGAATTGAGTGGGGGACCAGTGATGGACGAACACTACCTCAATCACAGACTCTCTTCTACGCCGATAGTATTTGACTATGAATGCAATCTCAGATTAGATGATGAAATGACAGAACTGCTGACAAGTGCAGAATCAATGCAGAAGCCAGTAAGTGATAATGAAAGAGAGCATGAGGGGAATTTGGAGGATGAGAAGGAGTGGTTAGAGCAGGTAGAGGAGGCTGCTCGGAGGATAGCTGTCCCTCTGTGGCTGCACTGGGACAGAGGACGGAGGATGTTGCTGTCCCTGGTTCCTGATTTGACTGCTGGCTGTGCAACAAGTGAAAACACAGCAACAGACATTGAACCACAATGCCCTGCTTTGGATATGGAAGAGGAAACAGAGCTTGCATTTGCTTGCAGGACATTGGATTTATACGCTGGCTACTTTAAGTGTACAGAGGTGGAAATTACAGACCCAAGCTTCACAATGGATACAGAAGGGGCACCAAAAGGCCTCTGTTTCTCTACGTACGTAAACAGTGTGGCGACAACTGGATTGAGCGCAGGTAATTTCGGCACCTCCGAAGCAAGAAGAAATGCCTCACCTGTTCAAGCTTGCACAGCTACAGACCAGAACATGGACACAACAGAGGACTTGCTCAAAGACATTGTACATTTATTTTCTCCCTGTACACCAACAGACACTCATACTGCTGACACACATGATTACTCATTTTACTCCAGAGACGATGTACAAAGTCTTTTCAGTACTGCTTTTGGTACAAAAACATGCAATACAGATGGCATAACAGACTACCATGAGAATGAAGAGGATGGGGCGAGGGTGGACTCACTCTATGGTAAGTTTGCATGCAATCATCTCATTATGTCCCTTTAATCTGCTGTTTCCTTCTATCAACTCTATTGTCTACGTTTACATGATGTGTTTGGGGTTATAGGAATACTGCCAAAGTCTTGATCTTTTATGGTCAAATTGGTGTCACCATAGCACTGAAAGAAATGTCTTTTTTTTGTCCAAGACCTCCAGGTGCTTTCCACCAAAATCCCAAAATAAAAGTAAGCTCAAACACATGCACGATCTGGCAGATAGTATTTGTTGTTTTAGGTAACCGCCTGCACAAAGATTTGGTTAAGGTGTGCCTTACTTTCTGTTTCATTTTGAGTTACCCCCAGTCAGGATGCAAAAATACCAAGGACGTGGAAAAAACGGTTGAGCACTGGCTGCTCTAAACTCAGAAGAGCTTTGTTGTTGCTTGTCCATCAGGAGGACAGAGTGTAGATGCTCATAAAACACAGCACATTGACATTGATATTGATACTATATCTTCTTAATTAAGGTAATTAAAGTTGTGATTTTTGTTAAATATTCTTTATATTGCTGCCAATCTCACATTTCTGCTGGCTTGAATATTACACCCAGTTTGAGCATAGTACAGCTTAAGTGATCCATTGGAAGAAATAGACATAAATTAAAGTGGATACAGCGTTTCAAGGGCTAACCAGTTGATATTTGTTACACAAGTTCAGGTGAGCTGGACAGGACACTAAACAGCCATGATAGACTCTGCTTTGGAAAACTGCTATCAGCGTATACAAAGGTTAGGGCAGAGAACAAGATTTGGTTTGGCCCGAATAAAGTTTAGCCCTGTGGAGATAACTGTAATATGTCTCAATTACATGGTTAGGGCTTGACTTTTATACACATGGACATTCTCTATTGTGATCTCTGGTCTACCTCGTAAAAGGTTGTTATTATTTATCTATTAGCATTTGGCTAACATCCATTACATATATTCCCCAAGTTTGGTTAATGTGGTTACAGCTTCAGAATAACATTAGGACAGTTTTGTTTTTGTTTTTTTTGTCATAAAGAAAAAAAAACAGACTACAATCCCTGAGTCAACTTCATAAGTATGGACATTATGAAGACTTAAATTCGACTCCCCCTCCCTTTGTCTTTGCTTCCTCCTACTCTTTCCGTCATCTTACTCACACTTTCAAAACTCTTCCCTTTACTTACTCCCCCGGGATAGAGTGCCATATTTCCCTGTGTGTGTGTGTGTGTGTGTGTGTGTGTGTGTGTGTGTGTGTGTGTGTGTGTGTGTGTGTGTGTGTGTGTGTGTGTGTGTGTGTGTGTGTGTGTGTGTGTGTGTGTGTGTGTGTGTGTGTGTGTGTGCGTGTGTGTGTGTGTGTGTGTGTGTGTGTGTGTGTGTTCCATGCACACCCATTGTTTCTGGAAGAAAATAGTTTGCCAGTTTTGTACCACTAGGTGGACAAACGGGTATTAATGGTATGAGCTGAGGTGTGTGGCAGGCAGCATGGCATATAATAAGCAGTTTATCTGATAGGCACTGAGAAACAGGTAGGGCATACAGGTACTTTCCAGGTACTTAAGCAAAAACTCCCCACATTTCCGTGTCTGTACCAAGAGGTGAAAGTGCGTTGGTGTTGTATTTTTACACGTGTATTGGTCACAATTCAATGTTGTAATATTTGGAATAGAAATTATATAAGGACAGCTAAAAGCTCCTTGCCTGGAAAGAGTCGTCAAAAAGCAAAAGAACATTTGTGTCTGGTATGTTGCATACACACAGGTAGAGCTCATACTCTGGTAATAAAGAAAGAGGACCATAGACATAGAGGGACATTATGGGAACGTGGGGAAGTGAAATGAGCTGACCTGGTACAGAATATTATCCCTACAATAATATAGTCATAATAATCCCAATAGATAACCGAGGCTTAATTCAAAATAAAATGAAAGTACTAACAGTGTAGTGATAACTAATCTGTGTCAGAACATGTACAAACTGTGACTTTTCAGCAGTGGTGGAACAAGTAAATAAATAATTACAGTAATATCCAAAACTTTTGGATTTTTTTTTTTTTTGGGGGGGGGGTGGACTGATTACTGCTGGGTAGTTTAACCCATAATAATACATCATTATTTATTAGGTGTTTTATATGTTGTAGAGTTGCTGTAATGTTCTAAATATGCAAAGAAACTAAGGTTTTTCAATTATTGTAGTGTAGTAAAAAGTACAATATTTTAGTGAAAGTATATAGTGACACTCAAAATCGCGCTTTATATAATAAATACTAAATATATTTATGAACCTCAGCTTCTGACTCAGTTTTGTATGGTCTGTCTGATTTGTATCTAATTTTAATCAGTAACACCTGTTTTTTTCAGCACGTGGTTAATGTGACAATGTACAGTGGGTTATTTAGGTTTTAGCTTTTACTGCGCTCCTTCACATCACATACCCACTAACAGCCTCTGTGTTCAACTGGTCATTTAAGGAGTGATGAGGGGCGTTTAGAAAAAGATGTTTTCTTGTTTTTTAACTAAGATTTAAACCGAAACTGCTGCTCGTTCCAGAAACAATCTGCCGTGTGTCCTCATGTCTGGCACCAGCTTGGCTTCTCTGGATGCGCGCATTGTCGAAGTGAAAGTAAAACGGTTAGACCTTGCAGGTTGTGCGCACTGACTGGAGTTATTGTATAGGTCATCTGAGGATATATGCAGCGTTTGATGTGCAGACACACACACCTCCTTTGAGTTTATCGTACAGGGAATACGCAGCAGGAGTAAAGCCGACTTGAGCATCACCCAGTGTGGCCGGCCCGACAGGTAAATGTTATGCTGGCGCAAATGGGCGCGTTTATCCAAAGTGCGCAAGCAAGATCAGGAATATATGTGGCGCGGGGATATCAATGTAGCTATCTAATGATTTTGAATGTTGCTGAATTATGGACAGTGTTGACGTTTAATATTTTAACTTCATTATTTAATCAGCATTAAGACAATTCCGTTTCTAAAATTGCTTTTAGCTATCTGCTATTATCGGCCTTTAAATAACCTTAATTATGCCCCCCTCCCCCCAAAAATCTAGACTATCAGTTTGATACAGGCTTCTTTTAGCAGTGATGTTTTGTACGAATAAATGCTCCACCATGCAAGCCACCATAAAAGGCGAGGACACTCCATTACGCACGTGGAATGTGGCTCTATCCGAAGCGCAAACTGTTAGTAAATGAGATGAGAGGTTATTGTCAGAGGACGTTTGTTTAAAACTGGGTATTTGGGGGGACTTCCAGAGTATGAAAAGAAAGTGATTTCATTTCACACTGCTTTGGCAACACCAATCAAAAGCCTGCACCATAGGCGGTGACGTGCGTGAGCGCATGGGGGTTTTGTGTGAACTTTTAGTACCAACAATTTTCACTCATTCAACATTTAGCAACATTTAATATTTTCCCTTTGTTTTGTTTTTTTTCGCAACTTTTCTCGTGATCATGTGGATTTTTTTGTTGATGTCGTTGCTGTGACAGAGCATGCGACATGTTGCTGGATGGACATGAAGAGTTCCTCATAGCTGCGGCCCTTTTGTTTTGCTGTTATCAGGTGAAATGTTACTTCCACAGCCATTTATTTTAAAATGGCTCAAAATAGCCGGAGCAACCACTGTATTAGCTTCGACTTTAACTTCCAGTACACTACAGGTGCAGCCAATATGATCGGTGTAACAGGAAACTCTAAGATTTATTGGTTCACAGTTGATGTTGCGGGTCTGTGTTTTGGCTGTCAGTCAGAGTTGTGATGAATTTTGTGGTGTGTGTGTGTGTGTGTGTGTGTGTGTGTGTGTGTGTGTGTGTGTGTGTGTGTGTGTGTGTGTGTGTGTGTGTGTGTGTGTGTGTGTTGAACTTTAAAAATTGTGTGGCCTGATGCTCGTTGCTAATCTTTTTTTTTCTTCTTTTTTTTACATTTTTCCTCCAGTGGAGTCTCTAGTGGTCCTAGTTCGGTGGTCCATACTGAGAGTTTAGAAGGCCTCCCAGTGGATAGTAATAGAGAATACCAAACATTAAGCTAACAGTCAGACACTGATGAAATAACTCCTAGACAGATAGAAAAGTTGCCAGTAAAATCCAGGTGTTCCCCATGCAGTGCATGTTTAACACCTCAAATGTCATCTGAAAAGGACCAGATCAGAGCCATCTTCTTCTGGGTCAACTTTTTTATTTCTGATCCCTTAGCTCCAAAAACAAGGAACTGTCTATCTGCCAATTCTGGAAATGTCCTGACATCCTGACTTTGTAGTCTTTGAGACAACCCTCACTGTTGTTTTGTCTACCCAGAAAAACCTAATCTCTTTAAACAGATATCTGCATATGAATGCAGGAAGTGTAGGCAATGGGACAAGATGCTGATATCGGAAGTGTTCTAATTTCCCTTTGTAGTTTGTTTTTAGTTTGAGTGGTATTGATCGATCAGGTTTTTAGATTGCATAGCGTGGGGAGCAAAAGAGACAAAATGCTTTGGCCAAAAGGCAACCTTTGAACCCATCTGCTATCATCTGATGACCATTTTGCTTTCTATTTGCTTGATTTATGTATTAATTTGCACTCATATGCAGAATCATTCTTGACAAACACTTGCTACTTGTGCAACAATCCGGTTGTAAACGTTGTCTCCCAACTCCAACTCCATCTCATTGCTGCCAGTCTGCTATCCAAGTTTCAAAGTTCATTGTATACAGTGTGAGCCTCATACAAAAAAAGGGTGTGTCAGATCCGTATCAGAACTCAACAGTCATTGAAAACTTAGGGAGTATCTGAGAAGTCTGACTGAAACCGTCCAAGTCATAACACAGCCACAGAAAAGTGCTATCAACTGAGTCACAAAGCTACCCCTACCTTTTTTCACTAGCTTTGCATGCCAAGAGGGTTATCAATAGATGGTAAATCACAAGAAGTAGAGAGATGACAGAAAAATGCAAGAGAGAGAGAGAGAGAGAGAGAGAGAGAGAGAGAGAGATACAGTTCAGACTCAAACCAAGGAGGTAGAAGTCTCATTGCCAGACCTTGCTGGCTTGTTTGTATTTCTTTATACATGACCTTGCAAAATACATAGCGGAGATAGCAGAAGGGGAGGAGAATGCTGGTCGAAATAGGCAGCCATTGACAGGCTTTATCCCAACAGTCAGAAGGATGTTGCCGTTCATGATAGGCATCTAAAGCCCTCAGCCATGGGGGCATCCCTCTAATTGCTACTTTTAAACAATCTGTATGACTTAGTATAGGATAGTTAACTTAAAAAAAAAAAAAGTTATAAACATAAGGTAATTGTAAAACAGCCTATTTAACTGTGTTGTGATTGGCAATCCCCCTTTGAGTCTCATCTCATCTTCATCCGCTTATCCGGGGTCGGGTCGCGGGGGCAGCAGCTTTAGCAGGGGACCCCAAACTTCCCTTTCCCGGGCCACATTAACCAGCTCTAACTGGGGGATCCCGAGGCGTTCCCAGGCCAGTGTGGAGATATAATCTCTCCACCTGGTCCTGGGTCTTCCCCCGACCTATGGTCATGAAAGCTGGGTCATGACCGAAAGAACGAGGTCGCGGGTACAAGCGGGCGAAATGGGTTTTCCCAGGAGGGTGGCTGGAGTCTCCCTTAGAGATAGGGTGAGAAGTTCAGCCATCCGTGAGGAACTCGGAGTAGAGCCGCTGCTCCTTTGTGTTGAAAGGAGCCAGTTGAGGTGGTTCAGGATCATCTAGTAAGGATGCCCCCTGGGCGCCTCCCTAGGGAGGTGTTCCAGGCACATCCATCTGGGAGGAGGCCTCGGGGAAGACCCAGGATCCCTTTGAGTACATGTAAATAATATATAATGGCCTCAGTGTTAAGGTTTGAACGAGAACTGGACCCAAATGGACGACTAAGACAACAAAGAACAGTTCAATAACAACTTAATGTTAATAGTGCAACACAAGAGCAAGCGGAAGGGGTGATGTGTAGTCCTGGGATCCAAAGTGGTACATGGAGTCACCAGTGTGAGTGGGGGTGTGAGGAGAAGCATTAGCTACACAAGCTAAACACAGAGACAATGGAGCAAACACTAGGCAGCAGAGACTCACACTACCACGTAGAACTGCTGATACAATCTGGCAAAGAGTAGGAGGGAATCCAGAGGCTTTATGGAGGGTTGATTGATTGGATACACCTGGAGCTGCCTGTGGAAAGGATCCCATGCACACAAAGAACAGACAGGGGGGAGACACACAAGGAATAATACAGACAGGGAATGACAACACACACAAAAGGGAGAAGGATGGGCTGCCATGAGGGGAGTGTGAGTGAATCATGGCACTCAGACCTGCTCTTAAGATTAGATTAGCAAACTTTATTAATACTACTTTGCCACCGCTTAAAACACATACATCCACTTGACAAACACTACATACAGTTCCATTGCACAGCTGTTTCGACATGATTAGATCATTTAGACATTATATACGACAGTGTACTCAACACAAGAGAATAGCAGCAGAGAAATTGATAAAAACATGAATAAATAAATATACACCGCCGTACGTTCGTTTGATAAATGAGGGCCATTGGGAGCCACTGGTAATCAATGCATACAGGTTCAGAGATCTCAATCAGTTCAATACAATACAGAGGTAACTTCAACGTAGCATGCTTTTTTTTTTTTTATGCATCAATATCCTTATTTCTTAATTTTTCTTGACTTTTTTTATGTGTTTGTTATCAGGTACTAAGATGCAGGAAGTGGACCAAGACCCGTTTATCTGTCCTTACTTGGGAGATCTACCAGGTTAGTATTTTTTTTCAAGTTAAATAACCTGTCTAGACTGTAGAAGCGAGCTCAGAATGGTCCAACATGAATCAACACACTTATTACATGGACAGCTACCACCTTTATACCATTGTTTCTAAAATATGTAGCAGACCATGTTAATCCCAATAACCTACTAAATGAAACAAAACAAACAAAAAAAAGTGCAAAATATCCTAATGGAGTATTAAAGGTGACACATCATGCTCATATTCAGGTTTGTACTCGTATTTTGAGTTTCTAGTATAACATATTTACATGCTTTAATGTTCAAAAAAACATTTTTCTCATACTGTCTATGGAAATATATAACAATTAGAAAAATGCTCCATTTTAGCACCTGTCTTTTTCCCTCTTTCCCAAAAAAGCCCGGTCTCCTCTGATTGGTCAGGGATTCCAGGTCTTTCGCATCTGTACTTCAGCATCTCTGCGCCATCATTGTTGGGGCAAATGACTGTAACAGCACTGTAGCAGCACTTTCTAAATATATAGTATAGTTGTGACATCACAACTTTGATGGCTGGCTAGTTTAAAGGCACAGTTTCTGAATACGGGCTGAATATGGATTTAAAAAAGTCATAGAAATCACCCTTTTTATGATATGGGACCTTTTAGGGACTGTAGTACAAACAGCATTCAACACAACAATAGACATTTTGTATACACTGGTTCTAATGGATTAAACTAATTTACCGTTCAGAAAATGTTGACAGGTAGTGTTCTCTACCTCTGATTACCCACAATACCAATGTGAAAGGTTAAAGCTGCTGAGTCAGGTTCATAGATGAAAAGTAGCCCAGATATCCTGTAAGGGTATAATTAGGGGGAAGTAGCAGGTGGACCTCAAGCTCGTTCTGCTCTTCCTGGTTCTCGTGTAGGAGGAGGTGGCCAAACTCTGTGAACTGTTGCAGCCCTTTTGTCTTGATTTATCTCATCTCATCTCATCTCATCTTCATCCGCTTATCCGGGGTCGGGTCGTGGGGGCAGCAGTTTTAGCAGGGGACCCCAAACTTCCCTTTCCCGGGCCACATTAACCAGCTCTAACTGGGGGATCCCGAGGCGTTCCCAGGCCAGTGTGGAGATATAATCTCTCCACCTAGTCCTGCGCCTAACCCTTACTAGATGCCCGAACCACCTCAACTGGCTCCTTTCAACGCTAAGGAGCAGCGGCTCTACTCCGAGTTCCTCACGGATGGCTGAACTTCTCACCCTATCTCTAAAGGAGACTCCAGCCACCCTCCTGAGAAAACCCATTTCGGCCGCTTGTACCCGCGACCTCGTTCTTTCGGTCATGACCCAGCTTTCATGACCATAGGTGATGGTAGGAACGAAGATTGACCGGTAGGTCGAGAGCTTTGCCTTCCAGCTCAGCTCTCTTTTCGTCACAACGGTGCGGTAGAGCGACTGCAACACCGCCCCCGCTGCTCCGATTCTCCGGCCAAACTCACGCTCCATCGTCCCCTCACTCGTGAACATGATCCCGAGGTACTTGAACTCCTTCACTTGGGGTAAAACTGATGAAATATTACTGCTATTGACACACACAAAAATCCTGCAGTCCAGTACAACTCAAAAACATGCAGAATTTAGGGACGCAGCCCCAGAAACAGACATGCACGCCCAATGAATTGTGGAATGTAAATGGTTCATTGGCAAATATTGAATGGCATATCAATTAGAAAACCGTGTTGTCTGATAATGCTTATTATTTGTTTTCTTTTTTTGTTTTGTTTTTTAGATGATTTATCTGAATACTTGAATGATGATTACCTGGGAGAGTTTGTGGGTAAGTCGCAACCAAACATCCACATGCATATTCATTCATACACTGAATAATGGATCAGATGACTTTCACATAAACACAAATAGTATAAGTATGAATGCAAAGATGATCTTTTGTCTATTTCCCTCTATGCAGTTCCTTACCTGGAAAAAGATGTGCTCTTTGATGATCCGTGGTTGAACTGTGAGGAGGAAATCCGCACCTGCAGTAAGGAACACTTTTCATTTTGCAGCTGTGTAAGCATCACAGGCAATACATGAGAGTGAAGGAGGAAAATAAAAGGTCTAAAACAAAGATGTTCATACAGTGGGCAGTGGATCAATCATTTATAGACAGACGGACAAAACTTGTAGATTAAGAATTTTATTTAGATACAGTGTGTTATATATTAGTCCATGCATACATTATATATAACAAAATAGTTCCTTGTTTGGTAGAAAAACAATGCTGTATACCATTTTTGCATTTTTATCACCTTCGATAATGTATATGCCCAGTTTGTGGAGAAGAGAAGGGTTATAAATTCAACATTTTTCTATATATTGGGTTTTATATATATATATGTATACATTTCCATGTTGTTTACCCTGTCAATCACTTCCTTTTTCAAGTCTTGATTTTCAGTTCACTATTGAAATGTGTGACCATCCTGTTCTGGTTACAGTGTGTGTTAGCTGCTTCACTGACTCTTTTACTTCCTCTTTCATGCACTTAAGGTGATCTTCCCATGCCAGAAGAGCTGCCCAGCACAGACAGCCACCAGCAGGAAGAGAAGGACAAAATAACAAGTAAAACCAATAACAGGAGGAAAAGAGGTAGATAACCAGCCACTGATTAGAACCTACCAATCACAGCTCAATGTCTGCTCAGTTGTGTGAAAACAGGTGGTTTTAACATAACAGAGCAGACCTGTTTGTCATATAAAACTTAATAAATGGATTTCAGTCACAACATTCTGCAATCCTGAACTAATGTACCAGTTTTAATGAGGCATGGCAATGTGTTCTTTTTGTATTCCTCCTCTCCAGCTCTCCGGTCACAACAGTGCACTGATGAGAACACACCATCTAGGCCAAAACGGCAAAGAGCAGCAGGTGACCTACCCAGGCTGTCTGTTTGGTTACTCTCTGTTAACTATTTATGATGTGGCTTCAAATGTGGGACACTCTGAAATATATAACCTGCACAGTGTCATGTCAGCCATCAGCCCATCTCGTGGCTAATGTTTTATTATTATGCAAACCATGCAGCTGATTTAGGGATTTGAATAAACCCTTGGTTTAGTTCAAATCAATATGTTAGGGAAATAATGAAGCATTAATGTTTTTCTGTGTTACATCATTGTCATGAGATGATGCAATGCAGATTTTTCTAATGAAGCTGTGCTTAGACTTCATCAACATGCAACAGTAACGTAACGAGGAAAACATAGCGTAAAGCAGTGAATGGAAAGCAATGGCTGCCTGAAACAACAGGAAAACATTCATAAAAAATATAAAATATACTGCATGCATAAGCAGGGTCAGCAGAAATGCTAAGATGCTAACATGATTTGTATTCTAAAACTTGCTAACACATTGGAACCGGTGTGTTCCTTTAGATCATTCTGGTGGTACTGGGCTTCTGTTATAGCTGTCTTCATGTGAGGTTAGGCTAAGAACCATGTTGTAATGTTGGTTCTTCAACTCTTACAGGTCGAACAAAAACCAAAGTGGCACAGGCTGAGGTCACTAAAGGTAAGTTTCTAATGTCCCTGCCCACTAAAGATCGGACTTCGGATAGACGTGCAGATGGTAGAACAGGTTTGTCAATGTTCGGAGGGTTAGTGGTTCAATCCCTGCCTCGTGTCATGATAATTGTGTCGTTGGGCAAGACACTTTACCCACCTTGTCTGAATGCTGTATGTTTGAGGTGGTGGTCGGAGGGGCCGTATGTATTGAATGGTGGACATAAGCAGCCTAGAGAAGTGCAATGTTATTATTATTATTATTTTAGAAGTATTCTAAAATTAGTCATAATTAAATGTTGAAAAGACGTCCACAAACAACCAAATTTGGACTATAAATAGCCCTTACACGGTCCCAAGAACGTCAACAATGGACGTTTGGTAAACATCAAAAAGAAACGTCACCTGCCGTTAAAAAACAACACCTTCAGTGGACCGAAATTGGATGTTCAAAAATCACATATAAAATACGTCACTCTGACGTCATATTGCGCAGTGGGTGCTATAAACTGATATAAATCTTAGGGCAACAGATAGACCCTGTAGTTTGAAAAAAAATCGATTAAACATTTAAATCGACAGTTAGAAAAAAATAATCTTTCTTGAAGGTGGAAATCTGCAGTAATTCACGTTACTGTCATGGGATGAGAAAGGATCAATATTGCTGCCAATATATTAATCAGTGACATACTAAATATCAGCTACTGTATCACGCTGCACAGAAATATGCTAATTTAATATGTTGCATGCAGTTGTAACTTTAAAGAGAATATTTTAAACAGAGCAAATGGGTTAAAGGGATGTTAGTTATGCTTGACCCGGTTCATGGCATTGGCATAAAACAGGAAGTCTAATTTTGAAGTTGTCAAATATGTAGTCACGTTGATGAACCAAAAGAAGAACTCTCACCTCAATCAACTTCCTCCAGATTAGTTTGCTTTTTAGGTATCCCATTTAGTTCTCTGTATGATGAAAACTTTTGTCATTCTGGATGAGTTGTCTATAGTTACGTGTTGTACTGCTCTATTGTTGAGCAATAAACTTTCATTTTGAAGCCTTTCAAGTATGCTAAAATAAAAGTCTCAGCCATACCACTGATTTAGGAATCTAAACTATCAGCTTGTTTTCCTGGTCCAACCTCTGTTTTTGATACGTTCAAGGTCTGTTGGCAAAGAAAGATAAGGATGTTGTCTCTGCTTCTTTCGCAGGCACTGACACAGGATCAGAGCTGAGTTCAGCACAGGCAGTGGGCCTCTCACCCACTCCACCGAGAATCCTTCACCTCCATCCCTCTGTTCAGTTTATCACCATCCCCGACAATCCAGCATATCAGGTTGTTCGGACATTGAGGCTCTCCCCTCCAATTATTAGACTTCCAACCCCCAATACAGCTGCTACACCTACTTACATATTCGGTGAGTAAATACATACATACATACATACATACATACAATGTTGATTGATCAGAGGAAATGAAGATTGAGTTGATATTAAGTTTTAATTGCCCTGAAAAAAGTAGTGAGCAGAATTATTGAGCAGTAACCAATGTGTCAGAAGAGAAGAAACAATGGACTCTGGTCTGGCCATTTCATTGTGTCAATATTCTTAGCTTCAAGGAACTGCTTCACCCTTTTTGCAGTGTGACAGGGGCAGTGTCTTTCATGAAAATTGCAGCTGATTGGGAGACAATTGCAGTAAAGGTATTGCATGTTGCCAAAGGAGGTTAGCATAAAACTTTGCATTCACCCTGCCATGTAGCTGTACAAGAGGCCCAACTCCTGCTGCAGAAAACATCCCCCAAACCATGACATGATATTGCTAAAGAAGTCAGTTAAATTGTGTCCAGATCTAAATCCCATAGAGAATCTCTGTAAAATCCTTGGCAACAAAGTAATGGCTAAGAAACCCACTACAGTTACAGAACTGTGGAAGAGACTGAAGAAGAATGGCCCAAGATCAAACCAGAGCAGTGTGAGGAACTAGTGATGTCCTGTGGGCGCAGATGTGCTGAAGTAATTCAAAGCAGTGGCCTCTACACTTCCTGTTCATTTTTAAATCCTATAGCCCGAAGAAAACATTGTTTAAATCTTCTCTTCTGACACAATGGTTACTATTCTCTAAATTTGCTCACTGCTTTTTCACAAAAATAAAGGTTTTTGTTGAAGTGTCTTGGTTTTTTAAAGACATGCTAGTACAGCAGTGGTATAGCCACAGCTGCTATTTTATCAAATTCTGAACAATAAAAAATAAAAGTATTTAAGAATTAATCAAGTATTATTATTTCTTAATTTTCTGTAATTTTGATCACCAGTGTAGATACTGTTTCCGCTCTTAGTCCTATTGGATACTATGCTTCATTGCTAGAAAGACTGAAGTCTCCCAGGGCTCAGTCCTAGGTCTTCTTTTTTTTGCAGCCCTGATCCTTCCCCCAAAAGGATTTGAAAATATCTGACTTTGGCAACTGCTAATGTTTGTATGAAAAAAGGACACTACCACTGACAGCAATACATACCAATCTGCTTGAAGTTATTACAATGACTACAGAAATGAAATATAAGACCGGAACACTGTGATACGGCTGCAGGGTGGCAGTTGTATGTCCATGTTTTTGTTTTCATATTTTCTTTTACATTTTGTTTCTATCTATTTAATTTGTGTCTCACTGTTATAAATATATGATAAATAACAATTTTGCTATTTAATGTATTCAATGCATGTAAAGTAGTTTGTGTATGAAATGTGTTTAACATATTAACTGGCTTTGTCCCCTCATGTATGTCTTTTTATTACAGTAGTAACAGTACTCTAACCCCTATTTCTAATACAGTTCCTGCTGCCTCACCACATTTCAAACACCAAGGGCATCCCCTCTCCCCGAGTGAGTAAAATTCTCTTTAATCTGCGATGTGCATGTATATACTGTATGTGTGTGTCTGCCTGCCAGCCTCTACTTCATATGCATGTATGCAGTGATCTCATTCTGGTAGGGTTATGAAGGTTATGGTAACATTTACAATTTAACTTTACCCATTTAAGCAGCAACATGGAAACCTCTCTACCAACTGCTGTATGTGTGAATGCAGGCTCTTCATTGTGCTTTTCTTGTGTGTGTAGCGGACAGTGCCGTAGTGCCAGTCCAAATGAGTTCATCCCCACCAGGATCTCTGTCAGACACTGCTAGCAAAGCCCAGTCCCGCTCTTGTGCCTCAACCCTCTCTCCCAAGAATGGTGAGTACCAATCTCAGTCTAATTTCTTTCTCCTTGTGTGTAAATCACCTTTTATAGTTAATGCCATGTAACAAATATATCTTTGACATGTTGCATTTTCAGAGATGTCTACATGTAAGAAATCACCTCTGCCTCAGTCTCCCACTGTCCTTGATATTCCACGTGAGTTAACACATGCTTTAATTCCTCTCTTCTGCTTTGAAGTTACATTTCTTGAGAGTACAAATCCTTTTTTTGTGGGGAAGCAGGTTTAAATCCAGTTGTATTTCTTTTTTTCAGAGGTTGTAAAGGACTACATTCAGGCTGCCAAAGGACACATCAGTCATGCCTGCCAGGATATGGAGTCAGGCATTAGCCTGACTTCTCATTATGTAGATTTGCAAGTGAGCCAGAAAGAGATTCTTCGATCTGGAAAAAACACAATCAAAGTTCTGGACAAGGAGCTAGCCATCATGGGAGATACAGATCGTCAAAAAAGCTTGTTGAGGCAGAGTCAGGTAACAGTTTCACTATAACTTGATAGAAAACAGTTAACATCTAGTGCTTTATGAACACAGCCAAATTCAATGCTATGAAGTATGAGTAGGCTATTTGGATTGGTTTATATGACTAGTAGTCTGACTCACTGGATGTACTGTTGGGATACAGGGCATTCTCCTTCCCTTCCGTTATTTCCACTATCTATTTTGCAAAGGGCACTGTCGCTGCATCTGGGGCTTAGTGCCGCCAAAGAAGATTGTGATTGGAATAAAGCGATACAAACAAGCCAGAAGGTTTTTTTCCTCTATCCCAGAGTGTTAACACGTGCAGCGACATTTTTCTCCAGTGCTGCCACAGCAACAGCACTGTGGCGATAGGTCTGGCAATGCGATACCATACAACTAGTTAAACAGGTCAAAACTTTGCTGAAATCACTAGCTGCAATTCACTTGTATTTATATGTTTTTCTTGTTCCACTCAGATCTTTGAAGGCTCAAATGAAGACAAACCCAAACGCTACATATTGCTACTGGGCAATGCTTGCATGGGAAAAACCACCCTGATCAGGAAACTGTGCCTTGACTGGTCCAGAGACTGCATCCCACAGTTTGACTTTGTCTTCCTTTTAGATGGCAAAGCCCTCTCTTTAACTAAGGCGGCCTATAGCCTTCAGACCCTCCTATTAAACCTCTCCTCATTTGCTCCCTTCTGCATGGACCCTGAGGCAGTGTATGCTCAAATCCTTGCAGCTCCTAAACGTGTGCTAATCATTTTTGATGGGTTTGGCGACTTACGGGACTATGAAATGCTTCTCCAGACTCCAGAAAAAGACTTGATTCCATCATTGCAGAAAGACAGCAAAGCACAGACCTACACGGTAAAGCAGTTATACTCTGCCATCCTTCAGAGGGTCCTCCTTCCAGGCTGCACTCTTCTGCTCTCTTCTCGACCAAGAGGCACTGCCAGCCAGCTGCTCCGGCGGACAGACAGCCTTTTGGAGGTGTGTGGCTTTACCCCCATGGACGTAGAGACGTATTTGTCCCAGTACTTCACTGATCCCGACCACAGAGCATCTGCTTTGGACTGCTTAAAAAACTGCAGCTATCTACGTCTTCTCTGCTGGAACCCTGGATTATGTCGGATGGTCTGCTTGGTTTTAGAGCAGTGCAAAAATTTGGAGGTCCTACCGAGGACTTTAACCGGGCTCTGCCATCAAGTGCTTCATCTGAAAATGGAAAAGGACAGTCACTCACAGGCTGAAACCCGATCAGAAATATGTGTGCAATCATTAGAGGAAACCCAGGCACAAATCTCAAGTAGTTCTTTAGTGAAGAGACGTAACAAAAGCACGCAGATGAAGTCTCGCACTCCCACCCAAAGAGCAAGGGCGTCCAAACAACAGGAGAAAGAGGAAGATGAAACTGATGGAGAGGAAATGAAGAGTGTTGGCAGAGAAGTAGATAGAACAGAAGAGAAAAAGTTGCTGTCCGAGCTGAGTTCTTTGGCCTGGGAGGGGGTCAAAACGAACTCCTCTATCCTTCCCACAGTACGGATCATATCTGCCAAACTCAAGGGGTTTGGAAACAGGACAGGGCTCTTCTCTTCTTTCCACCAGAGGACAGGGCCGGTTGTCTCAAATGGTGAGAGAGGGGGAGGAGGAAGAGAGCACAGAGAAGAAAAGGGGACAGGAGAGAATGAAAAAGAAAGGAGGACGGACACTGAGAACACCAATGCCAGTGATGACCACATCCTGTTGTGGGCCAACCCTTTCCTTCAGAGTTACCTGGCAGGAATCCATTTGTCTCTGTCAAGGTAACATTTTCTTGATTCATCAGAAGAATATACTCTTATTCAACGTTTCCATTGGAGATATGTATTTATATGGATTAAAAAAAAATAAAGGTGTACTACTTAAGATTTTCATCTATTTAATTGTCTTTTAAAGCAATGCTTAGAGGCCCTTGCTTTCAATTTTCAAACATTTCTGACATTTTGTCACTTTTTTTGTAATCTTAATATGCTCC
>NC_139842.1:7821701-7921701 GCF_963691815.1 Echiichthys vipera | reverse complement strand
TGATCGGGTGCATTCTTTTATTTCCCCTTTTTCACTAAGCATTTGACATGTTTACCAAATTCAGTGGTTTATTGACAACTTGTTTTAGCTTCCTTACCAACAGGTTTCTGTTCTCTATTTTAATGAAAGCTGACCTTTACAGTGATATGGTGTCTGATACATTGCATACGTGATCATATTACCTCACATTAAGCCATTTTTTCATTATTATTCTTTTCCAAAATGTGACTGACTGTGGTGAGGGCAGACTTTCCCCAATTCTGATATCATGGTAAAATAAATGTCAAGTGATTTTCCTTACGATGACCTCTGATATCTTCACATTTATATTACGCTCACAGCTGTACGGATGGACAGTGCAGTGCGAGCTCTGAAAATGCTTTTTTTCTAACCTATCATGCAAGTTCCCCGACATCATGAAGTGGACTACTAAATCACTACTGCCAACTGTTTAAAGTAAAATGAAACAAAAATAAATATATGATCACTTCAGAGCACAAATATCAAAGAATCACAGGTATCTCCCACAAGTTTAGACATTTGGACCTGGTTCCACAAGACCTCGGAGGAGGTTGTGGAATTTAGCAATATTACAACTTTTTTCCTACCTGTTCTTAAGTCATACACACTGATTCTAAATAAATCTCAAGACCAGCGAACTGCTGATCTGTTGAGGTTTTCCATTATCAAGCACCAGCCGCATCACAGCATTCCACCGAGTTCCTATTGTTGCCTTGTGCACTGATGCTCCCTTGTGGACAAAATGTAAAATGGCACACGGAAACAAGTAAACAGTCTGAGATCAACATGTCCACTTTAAAAGAACAACTTTTCTTTCTACTGCAAGATAATCAATGAAGACACAAGAGGCAAAACAAGCTGGCATTCGTTCAATTTATTAAATACAAATTTGGAAAATAAAACTCTGTAAAGATCCATAGCTTATGGTAGCATGTGTATGTCTGCAAATAAGCAGATGTGGAGGGATGATACAAGCACTGGGTAAAGGCTGTATGTTGATGATCCGTTACAGTCCTTGTGAAGTCTCATGGGTTTTTACTACACTAAGTTGTTGTGAGCAGAGATGATCAGAACCTGATGAGCACAGTGTGGTATCATGTCTGGGAAATGGCACAAACTTGTATACTTGCAACTAACACCAGTGATTTAAAAACAGTTTTCATACAAAAGTAGGATCCTCCCCATCCTACAGCTTCACTCGCAATAGAATATGGGGTGGGGGATATTTGAATTACCCAACTCATCTTATTGATCAATCTGTTAATGCCCTCCAGCAAGATGTGGTATGATTCATTGTTCATCTAAACCCTTTTCTTGTATTTATTCTATGATTTTTTGTTATCAATTTCCATAAAAACACATTTTACAATAGCTAATGAATAGCAGGATCCTGAGCTTTAGTGTCACGTGATCTAAATGCTGTTTTAGATGATTTCTTTATCCTGACAAAAAGACACTGATTTATGCAAATCTAAACATTGTAAATGTCACCGCAAAATATTGCTTACAGGCAGCCTCAATTCAAAAAGAAGAAAGATCTTGGTTCTCAGCCATCGTTGATCAATACTGGTGGAACTCTGGAAAACAGTGTTGCACGGCATAATAAATCTTATAGTTTGTCCTAAACTGCGCCGTCACAAATGTTTTTGACACAATTCGTTTTTTAACATCCCATTTCTTGTGTTTCAGCATGGCTTTTCCTTCTATGCTCTTTAAACAATGTGGCTGTGGACAATTATCTGGTTACATTAAGTGTCCCACTTGAGCTGAGAAGGCTGAAATGGGTAAGTGTTGGTGAAAACACACACCATCTTGGTGAAAGGTTTTCTAGCACAATCAAAACACAGTCAGGCAACGGAATTCTGGACTTAAGCTTGTACAAAATATTGTGTGTGCAAATATTTTGAAGTGGTTTTTGCCTCTACAGCTTCAGTTATTTGGTGGACATCCACAACACTGCAATGATTATTATGCACAATTTTCATATTTTAGACAGGTGCTGTATGCTCTGAACAATTCTGGTTCCTCTGTATTGCCTTTCAAAAATCAATGTTTCGTTAATTAGCTAGGCTATAAGTGCTCTTTGCAGACCTACAGTATATATACAGTACATTCAAGGCTTACAAATACCTGGTATTGAATTGCCTCATTGCTTAAATCCACTTTATTATTGCTGCCTAGAATATACATTTTATTAAATGAATTCTAAATTCATACCAACCTGAACAGAAGAAAGTGCGATAAAACAGAATTTTGACAACTAAACCATTTTTTCTCTAAACACAACCGATTCTTTTCTGAGTCCAACACACATTTGTAACATTAACAAACAAATATGAATGCAACACATAGAGGATGGAAAAAGTTGAATATCTGAAGCACTTCTTCTGATAATCCCTTACATGAGGTTTCAACCTTTGACACATTTAGCTAGCCGTGATCACAGCTGTCATAACTATTGTTGTTAACTTTTAAGTGGAAAAATGATGTCTATGATCCCCATTACTAAGACATACTATATCAAAGAAATAGCTCTCTCTAGATACGTTAACACTTTCTGCATTACAGTGATGAGTGTAACAAGTGTGGTGCGATTTATAGGAGAGCATGAAGAAAAAAAAAATCAGGGCTCTCCTATATCCTACAGTTTCACAGCCTGTGTCCAGTGTCAGTGCCTCGCCACTGCACCCAGAGTTCCGAACTCTGCTCCTGAGTGTGTACATCCCTGAAGCAGACATACTGTACAGATGACCCCAAAAGACGTATTTTAAATGACGCTTCTAGGATGTGTAAGCCTGCAAAGTAGCAATGCGTTCTGAAAATTTTAAAGGACAACAGGTTGAGTGTTTAGGTATGCAACAGGCCTACAGTGGACATTGTTTTCTTGCTCTTTGCCAGTTCTTCTGAGACAACACTGTGACTGAAGTAGCAAGTTTCAATTCCCTTCCTTCAGCGGTCAGCCACCAGATCTTGTACAACCTGGGTGGTCGATAATTCTTTAAATGCCAGTCACATCATGCTCCACATCTCTGGTAACAGTCATTTCTCTGTCTTGGTCCTAATAAAGCATATGATGCTTCCTTTTTATCTTTCATTGTGTCCAATGTGAAGGACACAGGTGCCAGTGCTAACCCCATGGTGTCGGACAGGAGTCAATTGCTATTAGAACAGCAACAGACTGACCAACAGCTGATCCATGGGACATTAGCTGACCATGGGGCCGCTGGTGCTGAATCTCATCCTCAGGCTACCTTCTTTTGGGCCAAGACAACCTAAAGATGTGACATTAAAAAAAGTGTTAATATCTTACCCAAAACATTTTGTATAGCTTATAGTTTGACGGTGTGGGTTAAAATTGTGTTTAAAATCTAAAAAACACCTGTTTGTAACAGTTGCTCTTTTAAAACACATGTAAAACCCATTGCATGTTTGTCCTGTGAGGCAACTACAGCGTTGAGTAGTAACCAACGTTAGATTCTTATTCTGACCATAAAACTGAAAAAAAAGACCTAAAAACACGTCCTGTGTGCTCTGCTTACTTTTTCACTGATTTGGCTGCAGGAGAAAAAGGCAGCCACAGCATCACTGACCAGGGAGAGTTCACGTTGAACGACCTCTGCATCATCATCACCATCACCACTTCAATTTCGTTTTCTTCCTCAAGGGCCGCTTTGTCACTCAAGATACCCCTCAAACACATCAAAATCTGTGTCCGTGTCATAAGGGACAGAGGCCGGGTCGGACAGCACCCCGAGGTCCACCAGCGCCTGGTCCATGTCCTCAGGCAGAAATACTATCCCCACATTCAGGACGATGTACTCCATCAGAAAGGCATAATAGAGGATCAGCACGTTCACAAAGAACAGGCCCAGATAAAACATATATGGGAGTTCGTCCAACAGCGATTCTACCGAATCTAGCTGGGCATAAATTGGATGTGTCATAGAAAAGAAAGCGAGCCACGGTTTGGGTTCTTGCGGGGCCAGGATGTGGCGGACTGGATTTGTTGGTGTCAACGCTAGAAATCTCTCTGGGCTCGGGCATCCATTTCGGCTCGTCCCGACCTGCAAACAGTGATTGAGAGGCAGCTTTTAAAAGTTATCTCATCTGTACGGTCCAGGAGAAAACGACAGCAACACAGGTAGCCGTAAGGGCGTACCGTTCATAGCTAATAATAACCGGCGGACAGTATCATAATAGCCCGTTAGCTAGCTTAACGCATTCTTGACATTGGTTCTTTGGGTTTGCGGAATCCACGCCATGCCAGCTGGCTAAGGCTAAAAACAGTACCATGCAATGCTAATGACAACAAACGCGAACATTTCTACAAGCAAATTTATCTAGGGTTTTCTTACATCCGTGCCGGGGAATACAAAATATTCCCAAATACACGTTTCTGTCGATGTTTTTAACAGCTTAACGTCTCTTCTAACATTTTAGCCAACTGCATCAAAACAGTCCAGACCACAACGCGACACCCGAAGCCTCGGCAGCTGATTGGCCCGCCGTTTGGCAGGCTCTGCTGTGATTGGTCTTTGAGGTGTCGGTCAGATTAACAGCCCCTCGCGAGGATGTGTCGCATGCTTAAATCGTCACTGCTAACACAGGAAGTGAATGTTGGAGTTTTCCTCCACTAGCCCCGGTATACTGTTGAGGTCTATCGTAGGTAGAAAACTACAACTCCCTGAGAAACCACCTACCAACCTGTTACGTAACGACCCCTCAGCGCTGATGTCGCCGCCTATCACCTTCTGTTTGCTAAGTAGCTATCTGAACGGGCAAGTGGGTGTAATGGATAGATGCGGACACTAACGTTAGCAAAAATAACGCGCCTGTCAAAACATCACGTTTCTTAAAACCACAACCATGTTTGGCCGGTCACGGAGCTGGGTTGGAGGACAGGGGAAGACGAAAAACATCCATTCTTTGGACCATTTGAAGTGAGTAGCTAGCATTAGATGTGCTAACGTTAGCCTCTATGATAGCCAGTTGAGAACGTTATCATTAGCTTAGTTAACTGCTAAAATAACAGTTAACGTTTGTCAACTAACTGTAACTGTCTAGTCAGCTAATACAATATATGGTTGGTGTGTTGCTTCCGTTCTGCTCGGTATGTTAGATAGACGTGTGGTAACGTTAGCTTTAGTGTGTAAATGTGTTAAAAAGTGTTACACATGTCATTACTAATTTAATGGTTTTGGACAAAAAAGTCAGTATCAAAAATTAAGAAACAGTAAGATGAACATCTAAGTAACAAGGCCCTGCACAGGTGTTATCAGCTCTCTGTTGCAGTATTGTACTGGCATCAGCCCACACTGAACTTAGCTCAGTCTAGATTCTAGACAGCGGGGACACTGGCGCTCCTGTTTGTATACTACAGGTGAAGGTTGCTGACCTTCATATGAATTGTACTACAAATGTATTGCTATATTTTTGTATACATTACTCAGCTTTTTACTAATTTATGGACCTTCCATTGTGTCCTGAATAATTGTACTATTATTATTATTATTATTATGTCTGTTTAGATTATTATTATTATTATTATTATTATTATTATTATTAGCTAAACCTCCACTCAGGTCAAAGTTATGTTGGAAATTAGTGCCTGCACCACCAAAGTCTTAAATTGTTGTCCCACCACAACAGGGTCAACAAATCAACGAAAGAGTGAGGGAGATAATCATGCTGTCTGAAGTTACACCCATTACACTATTTTGAGATTATCAATTGACTCTTAAATTAGAGGCTACCTTTTGTGATTTCATAAAAACGTTATATATTCTGATCTGTGTAGCAGCTTCCATCGCACTGTACTGTTAAATCTAAAGATATATTTGTGCTATTTTTACTCACTGAACTGTGTTTTTACCACTTTCTAAGACATCCTCCCTTCATTCATGTGTCTTCATCAGGTATATGTACCATGTCCTGACCAAAAACACCACAGTGACAGATCACAACCGAAATCTTCTAGTGGAGACCATCCGCTCCATCACAGAGATCCTCATCTGGGGTGATCAGAATGACAGCTCTGTATTTGAGTAAGTACCAATCCATGTCTTTATGCTAAATCTCTCACCTTTAGCTACAAACAGGCTGGTTTTGTATTCACTTGTATTTGAATCTTTATTCATAAAGGCTATTTTTGCTCATTCATACTCTAGTAACCTCACATTTGTACATTTGAACTGGCAAGCTTGGACTTGGAAACATTTTTCTCTAATTACCTATCCCATCCCCACCTTCTTCCTGTACAAGAACATTTCTAACAACGTATCCGCCATTCTGCTCTGCTCTCCGACTGAATAATTCAAAACTAAGTAAAACTTTGTTGGTAGATCAAAAAGGTTCCTGATTTCCTTCCTGTTATTCTGGCCCTGCACAAATTAGTAACATTTTGACTTGAGAAAACTTGAACATACTTTATTTTATTTTTTTTTAATTCTTGAGAAGTACGTTTGTATTTTGTATACCCTCTGCAGGTAAGCTCCCCTAAACCACTGAAGCATTGCAGTTGTTTCTGGAGAATCAATCTCATGAAACCATTATGTTTTGTTTTAATCATAAGAATTTATTGCTGCATGTCATCACTTCTGTTCATCCATGTTGCCACCTCTGGCTTTATTGTATGAAACAGGAAATGGCCTTGGGGAGCAGAAAAGCCACAGAGGATGTTGAAAGAGTACTTTGTGTGATCAGGAAACCCTTACAATAAACATGGACACAAACAGTCACTTGTAATTTTCTGGAGTGGGAGAGTAGCTGTTCTATATTCTGAGATGCAGTCTTACTGAAATGTTTTGATAACGATCTTCCATCCATCAATCTTCAACCGCTTGCCCTATCGGGGTCGCTGGAGCCGATCCCAGCTGACATCAGGAGTAAGGCGGGGTACACCGTGACGCCAGTCTATCGCAGGGCACTTAGAGACAAACAACCATTCACACTGACATTCACACCTACGGACAATTTAATATCATCAATTAACCTAACACATGCATGTCTTTGGGCTGTGGGAGGAAGCCGGAGAACCCGGAGAAACTCCACACAGATGGGCAAAACAAATCATGAAATATCTGTGGTGCAAAATACTGGAGTGCTCTTGTCTACCTAAATTCACTGTGGGGTAGCTTGAGTTAGCCAGTTTGAGAGTAAGTTTGGGCGGCCTTGGCTGAGGAGGTGGGTCGTCCACTAATTTTATGATTGATGGTTCCATTCCGGGCTCCTCCAGCCTGCATGTCGAAGTGTCCTTTGGCAAGACACTGAACCCCAAGCTGACAAATGCTGTGCCAACAGTGTGGGAATATGCATCTGGATGGTAAGATTACAGTAGATCCTGATGAGCAGATGGCTCCTTGCATTGCAGCCTCTGTCATCACTGAATGAATATGTGTGAAAGGCTGAATGTGGCTAGTAGTGTAAAAGAGCCTTGAGTGGTTGTAAGACTCGAAAGACTCTCTATTCAAGTCCATTTACAATTATCACTCCAGTAGCTTGGAGTGATAAATTACAAGTGTGCCTATATAATATTGACATAGTAGAGTACAAAATATGTTTGAATGTGTTCCTGTCTTTTTTGCTTTTATTAGAATGTGACAGTATTGATATGACAAGAAACATGGGGCAAGAGGGGGGTATGAATGCAAGGTCCATACTGTAAACTATTCATGGATGTTGTAGGTATACGGTTTGGGTCTAAACCACTCATCGACCAAGACGCTGCAAAAGAGAAACCGTTACTTTCTTTTTGATAATTATATTTCAAGATCAAATCATTGTGAAAAAACTCCTTTATGTGTCTGTGTGTACTGTCCTGTGTGTTTAGCTTCTTTCTGGAGAAGAACATGTTCGCCTTCTTCCTGAACATCCTGCGACAGAAATCAGGACGCTATGTGTGCGTCCAACTCCTCCAGACCCTCAACATACTGTTTGAGAACATCAGCCATGAGACCTCCCTATGTAAGTATTTGAATCAACACTGGTTGAAAAATAGAAATAAGTGTATGATGCATTGCTATTAATTAGCCCCATAACATGCATACATTTCTTTGAATGTTTTTTTTTAATAACTTTTTGGTTAATTTGTGTGGTGACTCATGTAATTTGTTTGGTGACTCATGTTATGTTTGAAGCTGTGGTGGTGTTGTGAAGACTTCATGATATAATGCTCTAGCTTTTTATAGAAGTAGATGATATATGTAATTTATACAGTGGGCTCTTCTCTTGTATAAAGTTAGCGAGTAGGGATTTGCACGAGTAGTTAATTCAAGATCGAGGGATCTCCAGTTTCTCCACAAAGAATGATGTTAAAGCACCACTTGTGTTCACCAGATATATGCTCTTATATACCAGTATTTGCTCTTATATATGCTATATAAGTGTCTTGGAGATAAGTCATTCAGCGTAAAAAACTATTAATCGCCTTAAGAAATCCTAGTGAGGGGGTGCAGCCCTAGTTGTAGTATCGTCCCATTACAGTATTCCAGCCTCTTAGTTGACCTGATCAAGTCTCTTCTGTTCTCAGATTACCTCTTGTCCAACAACCACGTGAACTCCATCATCGTCCACAAGTTTGATTTCTCAGACGAGGAGATCATGGCTTACTATATCTCCTTCCTTAAGACCCTGTCTCTCAAACTCAACAACCACACTGTGCACTTCTTCTACAATGAGGTGAGGCCATAGACGGATGGGGGGGCTGTAAGAAAAGAAAAGACATACAGGATCTTATTTTCAAAGGCAACAACTTTTATGTTGCATGCTCAATCACAAAGAGGAAGGAAGAGATGAAAGAGATTAGAGGCCTAGAAAGAAGATGGTGAGTGATGGAACAGATTAGTAAAACCAGCTAGGCAGACTGAGAGAGAAAAATGACAGTCTGTTGCTTAAATTCTGCAACTTTACTGCTCATGATATTTAGAGTTGTACAAAAAAATCACTTATTGTAAACGGAGTTGACCTGTGTTGTACTTATCATGATTCTTCATTCAGTCCTTCAGCACACTTCCCCTCTCAAAACATCAACTTCCTGTGTAGATAGGTTGATTAAGCTGATCTTGTCTACAAGGTATCTTTCTCTTTACCAGCTGAAACATCAGTGTCAACGTTACCTTCAATGTTTCATTTATTATAGTAATTACATGACACAGATTTCAGATCACGTTTCTCTGAATTGGAGTTTTGAACTGTTATTATTCCTTATTTTAAAACCATTCACAGATTATAATTAGTCAGGCATGTTGCTGTGTGTATCTTTGTGTGTGGTAATAGACGGTAACACCAAAGAAAACTGACCTGAATAATCTCTGATGACATCGTCGTTACCCTTCAATGTTTCAGCAGTATCTGTAGCCCTCCATTGGCCCGTGTGTGCTGGGGAAAGTTATTGGTGTACTGTTGATGGTAGTTTGGTCCCTGAAGCCAAAACCAGACCCAATGTGTAGATCTGAGAGTGGTATGTGGTTCATAAACGTAAAACTTGTTTTATTTTTTTCAGATTAATTTGACTTTACTTTATTTATCAAAACCTGCCTTTTTTGAATGCAAAGACATTTCTCATCCCTGGATGTAGAGTTTTATGTAACTTGGCTGGTATTTGGTCAGTCTGAAGGCAAATTATATAGAGTATAATATAACTTGAATGCAACCCTTTCCCCTCTGTAATTTACAATAGTCATGCTTATAAATAATCTCTCATTAAATGTATTGTATCAATTTATAAATTTACAATTTACTGATACAGTTTGTTCTCCTCCAGAGGGCACTATAGAGGATTACGTTGGCCACTTCTGTTTCTGTCAGAGCTACACAGTTACATGTTTAAGAGTAGAGGACACACTCTTGGTTTGGGTTTGGTGTCAGGGTCAAGTTTCTTCATTTGCTGTGACATGTTTGTTTCTGGCTTTCAACTATGATTGGCTGGAGGTTGCAGTGTGTGAGGAATGGTTGGGTTGAGGATCAGGCACTGGCACAGAGAGATGACTGTACGATGCAGAGCAGCCCATTTGTCAAACACAATATATTAAGTGCAGCATGCTGGTATATTAATACATGTGGCGTTACCAGTATAAAGTTAGATTGTTGGGAGTCAAAAGTCCCTTTAGTTCAGCTTGGTCTTTTTGTCTTAGTCATGTTTCAGGATGGGCCAAAAACAAAAGCTTACAATGTGTTCTTTTGCTTGTTGCTTCTCTTTTAATATGAATTGCAACCTTTACAAGTCAGAGACAAAATTGGCTCGCTAGTCCATCCAATATTGCATCCCTATTGACTGGATTTTTAGAGTCATGACACATTCATCTTGGATTCTATAGAATTTGAGTTGGTCCACAAGCTAACTCATTGGTTAGTTGTTTTTTGAAGGAGACATTCCCCTTCTTTAGTGCCATGCTGTCTTGCAGTAATTGTGTAACACAGCAAAATAACATTGACTTTTGTGTATTTGCCCAGTCTGTATTTCTGTAAAAGAAAAAAAAAAAAACCAATGCCCAGACTTGCACTTGTTGTCAGTTACTTAGGGAACCAAATACTACTTTTTCACTCTCATTAAGACCTTTCTTATGAAAATTTAATACTGGCCAGAATTTCCATCTCCTCTAGCTGCTTTCTCTCTCTCTCGCTGTGTGGTCATTTGTGGCCTGAGCATGGTGGTGCAATTCCCGTGCCTTGCTCACCAGCGCCCCCTCTCTGTCTCCCACACACAGCACACTAATGACTTTGCCCTGTACACCGAGGCCATTAAGTTTTTCAACCACCCTGAAAGCATGGTCCGCATCGCAGTCAGGACCATCACACTCAACGTCTACAAAGGTGAGTGCCGGGAACACGCATGCGCACATGCTAACCATACACACACGTGTATACACAAACACACACAAGATGCTGGGACTGCCTATCGCCTTTCTTTGTACTCCTGCCTTCTTCTTGCTGCTGCTTCTGGTGCATGAGCATGACTAACAGGTAACACTGCGACAAACACACCGATTGAATTTTGATTGTACCCACAACTGAAATCGTTCATGTAGATATCTTCGTTATTCACACCAACCTGATACTTGTCAAATAATTTCTAATATCTCAGGTGTACAGCTAGACCTAATATGAGTGTATATTATTACAATGCCATCTGCCATTAGACCGTGTGTTTTCTAATGATATCCCAGACAGCAGGTCTACCACACAGACTGGAGAATCAGTGAATATTTCTCAGAACATGACTGATTAAATCTGCTAACCTCTAACACAATGTGTGTATATATATATATATATATATATATATATATATATATATATACATATGTACTGTATATACAGCAATATGTGGCTGTAACCCTTAAAACCCTGCAGTCAGTCAGCAGCTGTGTGGATGTTTTTGTTTTTCAAACATGACACTTTGAGGAATGATTGGTTACTATGAGGTCAGAGTTTTATTCCCCTTATTCGACGCATTTGTCATTATCTCCGTAGAATCCACTGTGCTACTTTTACCCTTTTGTTTCTAATGCAACAAGCTAATTGTGATTTTTTAAAATTATTATTACATTTTTTTATTTAACCAGATAGATAACCCATTGAGATCAGGATCTCTTTCACAAGGGTGACCTGGCCAATTCCGCTCTTTGCATAGCATGCAAGAAGAAAAATCAGCCAGGATCAAATATCCATGAATAATTACATACTTTTACATTTGTGTAGAAAATAACTGGATGTTAATACTGTAAGTACAATACATCTTTACGCATGATTTATATGTTTTCTTTTTAGTTACCCACAAAGCACAGCTCTACTCCTCCTAAATCACTGTCACGGTTTACATTTATACTTATATATATATATATATATATATATATATATATATATATATATATATATATATATATATATATATATATATATATATATATATATATATTTACATATTTACTATATGATAATGACACAATAACAAAAATCCTGAAGTTGCCAACTAATGCAGAAAATGACAAGATTAGATTAAAAAAAAAATCATCTGTTAAACATTGTTATAATCCGTCAACACATCAGCCGATCATCAGAAAACAAACTGGTTGGTTTATGGTTTTTGAACCCGTGTCCTAGAGACTTTGCCTAACTTGTGTGTGTGCAACGTTCAAGGTAGCATTACCACAAGGCTCAGTATCGATACAAGGAACTAACTCTTCGGCAAATCCACTCTACACAGAATGCAGAATCAACATTTAAATCCCTCCACCCAAAAATCTATTAAAGGTTTTTCAAAATCAATGACTGGTAAGAGCAGGAGCAGCACAGAAGTGATGCTGTGAGTCTGTAAACAGGATTTTTTCCAAAGGCTGTGTTGCTTTCTGCACTGTGCTTCATCGGCCTCTGCTTCTTCTTCCTGTCGTCTCGCTGGGACTCTGGGGTTGCTGTCAGTCGGGTGGGGCATTTAGCGGGTTTTACTTTTCTCTACACACCATGCTTCTCTTCACTATACATAACATTTCCTCAAAATACAGTCATTGCAACATATAAAGCCCTGCCCTGCATGTAACACTGTACATTGTACAACTTGGTGTCTTGCATTTACCATAAAGTCTTGATTCTTTAACTCCTTACAACAGTTACTTCATCACAGTTGGCACAATTGACTTTTATCATAGTAGAAATACAAGTCATTTATAAAGTAACCTAGTTGTGAGTGAATGTATCATTGCTGGGCTATGCTGTAGTAAGGAATCTGTCAAAGAGGAAAGCATCAACTCAATGCAGCATCTCTGTTAGTGTTTTCCTGCATTGGAGCATTTCCAGGGGACTACACAGAACATCTGTATCCTAATGATTTTGCTGTAACGCAAAATATTCATTGCATTGTGACTTTATGCAGTCAAAGATGTCATTTTTTGGCAACGTTCAGAACATTTCAAACCCCTTGTTAATATAATGAATTTCCTATATCAAGCAAAGATTAACTTAAATATGGTACTCGCAGTTTCACAGCACTGTAAATGGGTCATAATGTTGCTAATGTTAATGTATAATGTTGAACACGTCACAGTTTGATGCATCCTTCAGATTCCTTGGATCATGTACTGCAACAAATGACAACTTGGAAAAGGATTTTATCTTGCATCAAGGCTAATTAAGATAGTGTGAAGATATTTGAGTCAAGTTAGGGCTGGGCGATCGACAAAATCTTCTATCCTGATATAAGTCATTTTATATATTGATATATCAGGACAAGCGGTTGAAGATGAATGAATGAATGAATGATATATCAATATGTATCTCGATATGGCCTTTTTTCCCATGTAATTCAATAAATAAATTAGCCTATTTGAAACCACATGGTAAAGCCTATTTTTAAATATTCATATTTGAGTTCAATACTTTCAATTTCATTTTGAACTTTAGTTTTGATTGAAACAATTTGCAGCTATACACTGTGTTTATATGCATGTGCACAGATAGTGTGATGGAGAAACAAACAAAACTGATATTCCCTTAAAATACTTCACATCAGATTTCCTGAGAAATTTGAGTTGATAGGTGCTTGTTATTATAATTTTAGATGATGTAATTATATATCTTAATTATATAATTGAATCAAGATACGATACCATTGAAGGATGATAAATTATCATATAGAATTATCGCCCAACCCTAAATCAAATGATGTGGCTTTTGTTTTTCTGGTAGCAACTGCTTGTTTGAGTTTTCTCTTGTTGAAATGTTACACAGTAAAGAGGAATGTGATATCCTGAAAATAAGTTAAAAATGTTTAGGTGATATAAACTCCTTTGCCAGATGTGCCATTGTTTGCAGTTTATTTGTAAAGATACCTGTGGGGTCCTTCCCAACCTCCACCTGTCCACGGCCGCCCCTTTACACGCATTAACCCTGTGTCTGTTTCCCCCTCTCCCTCCTCCTCCTCTTCAACAACCACTCCTACTCTTCCTCTCCTTGTCTCTCTCCCTCCTCCCTCTACGCGCCCCATCTGCCTAACTCCAGTTTCATGTAAGTTGGTTCCATTCATTCAGTCTTTTTTTTTAGGGCTGGGTATCCTAGAAACATGTTTTGTAATTTTCTTTCCTTATGTCGTAAGTTGATCATAGAGTGCATTGATGCAGGCACAATTCTAAAATAAGTCTCATTGTTTTACTAAGTTGGCTGACTTTCATGAGAATATTTGCTGTTGATGTGTAACTTGTTTTATATTGAATAAAATGAAATTTGAAATGTTCACAAAAGATGGTTTGAAATTAGTGATTACTCATTACATGTCAGTGTTTGTTGATACCCAGCCCTATTTTTTCCTAATGGTGTATCTGTTATAAATGTACCACTGTGAATATCCTTGCAATTCTTGTTCTTGTAAATCAATCTGCTTCACCTACATATATGCAGAAGATCCTGCATGTTTTTTTTTTTTTTTTATTGGATTAATTGTTCCACAATTTAATTTCAGCCCCTCATGTTGGTTGTTATTTTGGTGATGGGTTTGACTTTTGGTCACTGTGGTAATTGAGTCAGTATCCCACTCTCACACTGTTTTAATTCTCAGTTCATCCACTAAATGGACAAAGCTGGAATGATACTGTGACTGAGTAGTGGCAGCTTATGCTTTGTCTATTTGTTTTCTGCTATTATGTAATTCAATCATTTGATTTTTCTGCCCATTCATTACTTGTCTCAGATTGACCTGGTATTGTGAAAATAATATGAGCTTTTATGTGCATTTGGACTACTACAAGAGAAAGAGTTACTACACCAGGACTGTTCACATTTCAAGTCAGTTCAGCTGTCATTCACAGACGAGTACCCTCAAGTCTAAACTGTCTGGTTTCCATTAAGTGTCCTGTGAACTGCAGGCTCCTCAGGTGCATGGATATATTTGCCTTTAAGATGAGAGTCTTTATTGTCATCCATGTATATATAGTACAGATGGAGCAACAATCAACACTGGTCCTGGTGCAAAACAAAAGAATGAACATGGGTGCAAATCACAAGATACAAAAACAGGTCAAGATACAAGACAAGGTTTAAACCTATTGTACAATAGCAATTATGTAGTGTAATACCAAGTACAGGTAGTGTTAATACATGTAAACAAATGTAAACAGAGTGCAGTAAAAGCAGTTCCCTGAGGATATTTACGTAATAAATGCTATGTAACACAGGTCAGGTGCTCTGTAGTTTTTCTATTGCTGTACTTGCAGTGTGAATTTGAGATGCATGGATTAGTTTTACCTTCACCTACTGACTTACATTGACTCATTTTCTCAAAAACAAAAAATCTAGTCTGCTGTCAAGTCTGACATCAGGGTGAGGTTGTATATAATACTGTAGACCTTTGCCCAATGTAACACTGACAGACTTGGACAGTAAAAAAAAAGAAAGAAAGAAATTGGTGCAGCAGATATGCTGTTTTATATTCCATATGCTCTTCGTCTTTGTTTAAACCTGGCGCCTACATTAGCCACAATGCAGCTCACAGGTCAGAGATTTGGCAGCAGCTTTGCAGCCTTAAGCCTAAAGCAGAGATGAGGAACAGGCTGCAGATTTCTTTTAAGGTCACTTTTGTCTTTCATTTTCAAACTTGTAGTGTTCACCACCAGTGACTCTGATTCAGGTGACATCACTTGAGGCAATTATCCATGCTTCTTGCAGCTCCGTCTTAAACCACACATACAACTTTTTTACTCATGCAGTAGTGCTCCTTAAGGCCTGTAAACAGACTTTGATGTGCCAAATCGGTGGAGTTCCCCTTTAACCTTTGCACATGAATAATATGAATTACGTTTTGTTAAATATTACACAGTGACTAATCTTTTGACTTTCATCACCACTAATGCTATACAATATAAGTTGGACCATATTTGGCTCGGATCATGCTCTTGTCTAAAGATAACTCCTCTCGGAAAGGCATCAGTGACAAACTTATGAGTCCAGGCTCAGATCACAGGCTTCGATTAAACAGACAGAAAATCAGTTGGAAAAGCTTTTTTTTTTTTCTTTAACCACAGCCCAGTCACACTGTTGTTTCAATGTGACAATGAGCCAGCGTCCCTCTCAATCCCACTCCAGTAGCATTCCCTTTATATTGTATTGGCAATGCACCAGTTCATGTACTTAATTTCACTTCACATGGTTGGTTAATTTTCATAATTATTTTAATACTATTGGTTGTTTTTTTTAAATCATATTTAACTGTCAAAGTTTCGTGATTCTCTGGGATCACAAAGTGTATGTACATATGACCGTGTGTGGGTATTTGATACCTGTTGGTAGCCTCTGTAACAACCCTAACCCAGATGTTGATCCTGACCCTAATCTCTCCAGTGGACAACCAGCACATGCTGCACTACATCCGAGATAAGACAGCGGTCCCGTATTTCAGCAACCTGGTCTGGTTTATTGGCAGCCATGTCATCGAACTGGACAAGTGTGTGCAGACAGATGAAGAGTAAGCCATCTAGCTTTTTGTGTTTCTCACTGTAATACTCACTGCGGCTCTAGGGGTCAGGCAAGTCTCTTATTTGTAACTTATCCTGGTGCTCATTAGATGACACTTCCATTCAAGGGAATGTTGTGTTGTTAAAATTGCATTACAATATACTTTAACTGTTTTTTTTTGTTTTTTAAATTCCCTGTTAAACAGCTTTCAGTTTAGAAGATGGTGGCTTTTATTTTCTATGCCACTGTCTTATTGAGAATCTGAATCTGAACATCAGGATGCCATTTGTGTTAGTAATATACAATAAACCATGGATCGCCTAACTTTTTTATGTCTAAAGGTGTTTTTGATTCTTGATGATTTTGCAGTATAGCAACTTCTAACTTATTATTTCTGTCATTGCGTCTCTCTGCGTCTTTGTTGGGTCCCAGACATAAAAACAGAGGGAAGTTGAGTGACCTGGTAGCAGAGCACCTTGACCACCTGCACTACCTGAACGATATCCTCATCATCAACTGTGAATTCCTCAATGACGTTTTGACCGACCACCTCCTCAACCGTCTGTTCCTGCCCCTCTATGTCTACTCTTTGGTTATCCCCGAGACAGTATGTCACCTTCCCCTGCATGTCTAAATGGATTAGGTTGCACTGATGTTAATAGGTTCAAACTACTATTAAAGCTGCCCCCTCCAATCATTTCTAAAATATGTTAACACCCCATTTTTAGCACATGTGTTCTAACACCTATGCACGTGTTTTTTCCATAAGCAAATGTGTTAAATAACATGTTAGAGAAACTGTGTGTGTACAGTGGCAGTTAATGGACAAATAAAAACCTTCCATCAAGGTCACATGAAAAAAAACTATATTTATGTTATTGATTAATCCATTTATTTTTTGGATTATTCATTTGTTTAATCTGTTAAATGTCAGAAAATAGTGAACGTGTAATATGTGTGACATTGATTGGCCTTTATTTGCTCTGTGTCTTTAGTCTGAAGAGCGAAAGATCAACCCTCAGGTGTCCCTCTACCTGCTGTCTCAAGTAAGCAACACACATCAGATGCTACATCACAGTTATCACCAAACTGGTATATTTTAGTTGTGTGGTTGGATGTTAATCTGTGAGTCATTCTGCCTGTTTATCATATAGATTAATAAGTTATCGTCAAAGCATAAATGTTCTACCAGAACTAAGTGTACTCTGGTACACCTTATGGCAATTTATGGTTTGTCCAGACCTACTCATTCAGTGATATTTCTGTAACTAAAAAGATTTTTAGATACATGTGTGTTGTTTTTTTTTTTCCTTTGCGTTACTTTTCCATGTTAGCTAAACCTGTCCAATAAACTCCTGTAGCTTGCTTCAGTTTGACTATGAAATTCAAAAAATGCTGTTCAGACTTTTATTTGACATGCAGTACTATTAAAAGAGCAGTAGTCCTGCTACTTATTGGCGGGCAGACATATCCATGGGTATCTCCGGAATATTTTGTGAGGGTCACCGGCTTGTGCAGAGGTAGACATTTTGCATAGTTCAGAATATGTTTTCTGTTAGGGTTATAAACTTTGCAATGCATTTTTCCACCTATACATACCTTCAGTGAACAGTTCTTTTTTTTTTTAAAGATGTGACTTACTTACCTTTTTAATGGTGTATTTATGTGCGTTTTCCAGGTGTTTCTGATCATCCACTATCAGCCAATGGTCAACGCACTGGCCGAAGTTATTCTCAACGGTGACCTGTCTGTCTTCACCCCACAGACGGATTTACACAGCACACACAAGAACACGGTAATTTACACACATACACACACACACACACACACAAACACATCCATACACACACACATACACACAAACACACACACAGACACACACACACACAGACTGTACATTGACTGGAGACTAGAGTTCCAGAGGTGCATATAGGTGGTTATGAGATCGTGGGGTCATGGTTTTCTCCATGATTCACCCACATCAAGGCAGGTACATAGTAGTTATCTCCATTGTTTTTTCCTCTTGGCATTTTTTTCTTTCTGTCTGCTGTCTTTGTATAGGCTTTCACTGAACATCACTTTATATTTACATTTGTATCTTATTTCCCTTCTCTCTTTGACTTTTTATTTCGTCTCCCCCTTATCTTCCCCTTACCTCTCATTTTCAAATTCTCTCTTCCTTCTATTTTTTCTTCTCCTCCCGTGATTGAGTTTATCACTCACCTACCCCCCTTCCCCAAAACACACACACACACACACGCACACACACACACACACACACACACACACACACACCGCCCCCGATCCCCTTCTTAGATTTTTGACCATCTGTTTTTAAATCCAGGTGGGTGTGCTGAGCTAGTGAGTGTTTCTGAGAACCCTTGTGGTTATTCTCTCTCTCTCTCTCTCTCTCTCTCTCTCTCTCTCTCTCTCTCTCTCTCTCTCTCTCTCTCTCTCTCTCTCTCTCTCTCTCTCTCTCTCTCTCTCTCTCTCTCTCTCTCTCTCTCTCTCTCTCTCTCTCTCTCTCTCTCTCTTTCTCTCTTTCTTTCTCCCTCTTTTTTTCTCTCTCCGTGCGTGCATGCGAGACCTGAAGCTGTTGTAAGAAGCAGCCCACCTTTTCAGTGAATGTGAGTTGAGGCGTGATGTCTTAACAACGTTGGTTTACCACAACAGGAGGCAGCCAGACCCAAACTAGAACTGCCAGACTTTAATTCCGCAGTGCTTTTGCGGACTTTAAAAGTGCCACGTTTCATTTTTAAATGTTAGTGTAGAAGTTTTCCAAAGTTTAGAGAAGTGTATGTGTGTATATATGGTCCAAATTTTAGTATTTTCTATTGAATAAACTAAACTAGAGAAACGGACTTGGTTTCACTGTCATGTGACTTTAAAAGAGTGACTTTGCATTTTGTATTGTGGCTATTAACTGTTGGTTTCACATTAGATAAAGCTGCAGTTGTGTTATTGTTTGATTTAATGAAGATGAAACACAGACGGATGAGGCATGGGCTCTGTTTATGTGCAGGTGGTCATATGGTACTTCCTGTTTGTCTGTGATGTGGCAGAAAATTAGGTCACATGATGGAACACTGACAGAGCTGGCTCACCTAACCCAAATCTCTTTCCTGGAAGTAGTTTATTTTCTCTCTCTCTTTTTTGTACACGTGTTTTCTTGCAAGTGCACCAGTTAGATACACAATGTCAACATTTGCATGCCTGTACTGGTATCTACTGTCTGTTTTTTTTCCAAAGCGCATGCAGCTGTTTTAGTTGTGTGCATTTATAAGTATATCTTTGAGCTGCAAATGATGCCCTATTTTGATGTGATGTGTTTGTGCAGGGGTTTGCCTGAGCGTGTGTCTGTGTGTGTGGGTTTGCCTTACATGCTTCCTGACCTCCATTTATTTCTCAGCATAGTCTCAGAGTGTGAGCAGTTTACCAGAACATAGTCAGTTAACAGGTGCAACAAACACACACACACACATACACACACACACTACTAGTCTGTGGTTTATGTCTGCATACACACTTTTTACGACAGCGTACGCACCATTTTTTTCAAGTGCGTAGTACCTAGGGATACAGATAGTAGATACAAATGTCAGTGTTTTTGTTGGCTGGGTATAGGAAGGATTACAAAGACTTGTCTAGTTATTCTGTAGAATTGAGTAGCTAAGGCGTGTAGCTCCATTATGCTTCAGGGTAATAGTCGAAAAATAGGGTTGACTTAATCTGAAGACTAAAATGTGTTTTCAATGGTTTAACAACCACTTTTCAATCTTATCAAAGAATAAGTTGCCACTACCCCTGAATACTGCTGTACAGACTGAGCTGAAACGAATTAAGTCTTTAGTGTTTGTTCCTTTACAAGACCATGTTTCCCCTTCTGCCTTTTCGCCCAGTATTACAATGTCCGTGTCTGTGGTGACAATCCCAGGCTAGATGTAAATGAGCCACCATGTTAGTGACGCTGCTGACGGCCATTGGTCTGCCGGGTTATGCTGTTTTCACTTGTAATTGGAAATCGTGAACTTCCAACCTATGAGTCAGGCTTGTAGTAAGGGGGGAAGTGTAATAGGAACGTGTGTGTGTGTGTGTATGGATTTAAGAGGGTAACATATAGGGGACGGACCGGAAGTAGGGAGGTGAATGTGTTTCAATAAAGTTTACAAAAGAGCAAAAAAAGACCATGAACGTGACAAGATGGTCATCTCTGAAAGAACAGGCTCGCCTGCAATTACATCTTACTGCCAAAGAGGCCGATAGAAACAAGGTATCTCAAATCTTATGGGTTATGACTTTAACTGAATGTGTATGATCTGAGCAACGGCACAAGATTAGAGTAGTAAGAAGTAGGGAAGGGACCATTTGGCCTGATTTGGCATCACGGCTGGTGTGATCTCATCACAAGATGCTCTCTAGTTCAAATTTTATGTATGTTTTTTTTATTAATTAAAAAAATGTGTGTTACTCTTATAGTCATTTAAATAATCGAATTAGAGCAGTGAATCAATTGTAGCATTAGATTTAGTATTAGTAGTTATCATTATTATTGCTCAGTTTACTGTAAGTTAGGGCTGACATCTCTGCATTTTATCATTTACCAGCTGTTTCCTGTGTGCATTTCTGCATATGGTGTAAGTTTGAGGACTATATGTAGTTCAATTTCCAGTATGGCCTCAAGTGTGTGCCTGTGAAGTGGTCATTTTCTCTGATAAAGTATACCAGGGAGGAAGAGGTTTTGAGTGTAACGAGCCTTTGATCAACAAGATACAAAGAAGAATTTACTGTAAGGCTCAAGTTTGTGTGCATGTGTGAGAAGATATAGGCACATCCGTTATATAAATATGTTTTTGTGTATGCATGTGTTTCCTTTAAGTGTCACATCTGTGAGTGTGTTTACTCCAGAATATTATTGGCTGACACCCTTCCAAACGTTCTCTTTCTCACTTGTTTTCAGCTTTTATCTGCCTTTTCTATTCAGCACATACTTAAAGTTATGGTGCTGCGGTTCTGCTCCGACACCAAGAATGAGAGTCACAGAACGACCTCTGTTTAAAGGGACTGTACTCGATAATCAGAACATTGATAAAGCAGCTAACAAATACTGTAAAGATGTAGTGGAGTGATGGTGTCCTGAGCAGATGATTAAGTCACTCTGTGTGTGTGTTGTATTCTGACTTTCTCTGTTTATTTTGATAGCCAGTCGGCTATGCACGTATGTTAGTGCACATGGGTGGCATGTACGATGGTATCGGATTTCGAGGGCCATCCCTAAACATTGATATTTGAGTTGGGGAACAGACAGTGAGAACCGTTTGGAGGCAACCTTTTCTTCAGTATTTCGAGTAGAGCACCTATCCTTGAAAGCACATTAAAACAAAATACCTCCATGATTTCATGGTTGCAGAAAGGATTCTGTAGAGCTGATAAAATATTTGCTCTGTGATTGTCACACAGGCATATGATGTCTTCCCATCTCACCCTTGTTTCTCTGTCCTCTAACCCCCTAGGCCAGCTCAGGAGGTGTGCGTCGCTTCACCAAGCCCTCAGAGACTCTGGAGCGCTCCCTTGAGCTGTCCCGCCACCGTGGCCGCAAGAGAACTCAGAAGAGGCCAAACTACAAGAACCTGGGCGAGGAGGAGGATGATGAAAGGGGTGTGGGCGGAGGAGGAGGAGGAGGAGTAGAGGAGGGCTGGGACAACGACGGCAGAGGAGGAGAGAGAGAGGGAGGCCGAGAAAGGGAGAAGGGAAAAGGTACAGAGGGAGTAGGAGGAGGAGGAGGTGGGAGTTCTAAGGGAAGCAGAGCGAGTGGGGAGACAGCAGAAGGTGAGTGTGTGTCTCATTGGCAGTACAGGACTGTGTTTGTCAGTGTTTCTTTACTCCCATCAATCAAACACAGTTTCCCATGATGCACCCTGGTTACCCAACAGCCACCACAGCAGCAGCTCTCATCTCAAAACAGAAAAGAGAGAAACTAACTTTTTAAAGACAGAATAACTAAAAACGTAACTATGCTGTTTTCCTTTCATTTTGAGTGCTTTTATTTATGTGCACATGACCGTCACATTCATGCATCCATTATGCATTGTCAAATTCAGATTGGCCTCTTATGGACATGCTTGATTCCTGAAAAAGGAAATGTTAGAAACAACAAATGTCAAAGAATAAGACTGTTACTGTTAAACTTTGGACTAAAACAAAATGCAGGAACAAAAAAAAAGCAGAAAGGGGTACATTTACCCAAAAATTCCTCTTTGGCTAGTTTTGCGATGAGGCTTCCTTCTTTCAGCTGCTTCCCCTGTTTGGCACCTTTTAATATCCCCATGGTTACCATGGCTACCACTGACCACATGTCCAGCACAATCTCTATGGCACCAGCCGACTGTCCATTATCACAGTGACACACCATTCATCCTGTGCTCCTCACCTCTCTGCCTGTCTGTCACTCCTCCTCTGTGTGCATGTGTGTTTGTTCATATCTAAGTGGTGTGTGTGTGTGTGTTAAGTATGAATGTGACCATTTCACTCATCTGAAATTATTCCTTCTTTACTTTTTTTGACTCAATAGACTCTTAAAGCAGAGAGTCTTTGTTCAGGGCTAAACAGCCTGCATTGCTTCAAAAGGCGCAAATACACATATTACACATGGGTTTTAACACAAATAACATTGTGGGCTGCAGAGGAACAGACTTTCAAAATGACACATGTACCATGTTAGGTGGAAAATCAGCACTCACCCTTTGTAACTGATTGATAAGAAAAGAGATAAAATAAGAAACATTTTGAAGGATAGATGGTAACTTAGGTGACATACTTCAAATTAAAATATTCCTTAGATTTTGTTGCACGGAAACAATACATTTGTGCATTGAAAAGCTATGTTGTTCCCTAATAATCAGCACAGTCAGACACCGATGCAATGATTTGCTCATCTTTGAAAAAAGAAAATTATGAAAAGACATTTCATAATTTTTTGAACAAGTGAAGGGTGAGAAGGAAGCACTTCAGACTTTCATTCACATTCACTGGTGACAGTAGTTCATTTTTGTCTTCATATCTACGATGTGTGTTAATGTTGAGGATGTGTGATTTTAATGTGAATAGCATGTAGTATTTTTATTATTAGTAGTAGTAGTAGTTATTTAAGTAAGCACAAAGTGTGTCTGTATGTGCAAACAGAGATAGAGATGGTGGTGATGGAGAAGTGTAAGGTGTCAGAGCTGACAGAGCAGAACATCACGGATGAAGAGAAGACCGCTGCAGCCACCCGCACACACACACAGAGGAGCAGGTACATGCACACAAACATCTGAACACTCCAAACTGTTAGATGTGGAAAGAATGAATAAAAGGAAAGTGTTTATAGACTGATGATATTTTCTCCCTGTCTCTGCAGACCGTTCTTAGACATGGTTTACAGTGCTCTCGACTGCACCAGTGATGACTACCACGCCCTGTTTGTCCTCTGCCTGCTTTATGCTGTCTCACACAGTAAAGGTTGGTTCTTTTCATTTAAACACGTACATTTATTTGGTTGCTCACTGTTTTTTTTCACAAAATAAAGGTTTTTGTTGAAGTGTTTGTTATTTAAAAAAAACAGCTAGTACAGCAGTGGTATAAAAAGGGCCACTATACTACTGTAAAATAAATTCCCCGTCTGCAATGATGGTGCGCAGGTGCGGAAGAACGCTGACCAATCAGAGCAGACTGGGCTTCTTCAGGAGGGAGCCTTAAAGAGACAGGCATCTGTGTGTTTCAGACAGAGGGAGAACACACGTATATTCATATTTTTTTAAACATTAAAGCATGTAAATATGTATGTTCTAGTAGGAACCCAAAATACGAGTATGAATTACGAACCTGAAAATTGGCATAATATATTCCCTTTTCAACCCTCCTTTCTAAAATGGTACCAAGTTAGCATCTATAGAGTCACAACGGCCGCTTTTCTGGGAAATACTCCAGGCTGAAATATACCGTACACCTCATGTTTGTGCCACCAGTTCTGCATGCATCTGACCTGGTCTGCCTGCCTGCCTGTCCGTCCCTCTGTAGGTATAAACCGAGATCTTCTTGAGCGTCTACAGTTGCCAGTTCCTGACCAGGAGAAGAGCTCTTACAGCCTGGTGCTGGTGGAGAGACTGATAAGAGTTATGAGCCAGGCAGCACAGCCAGGTAACACACATACACACAATCACCTGACTTTGAGATCATAACATTTTTCATATCTTTAGTCATTAGATATTTGTTTCATTTCATTTCCAAGCTGAACATATAAGCATGGACACATTCTGTATAAACACAGCATGCATTACAAGAAGTTCTGTACAAGTGAATGTAAATGTAGTATACGATGGCGTTAGACACGTAGCTTAAAACACTAACATTGTGCACATTATTCCATGTAAACTTTGCTTTGTAGAGCCACTATTCATACATTTCTCTTTGTGTGTGTATGTAGATGGTAAAGTGCGTCTAGCTACCCTGGAGCTGTGCTGCCTTTTACTTAAGCAGTCTGTGCTGTCTGGAAACCATTGTATAATCAAAGACGTACATCTGGCCTGCCTGGAGGTACAGTACACACAATCATGTACACGCTACACACATACAAACGGTCCTGTCAACGTATCAGAATCAATACTCCCACAAACACAGCTTCAGAATGGTAGTGATTAGAGGCTCAGAGCAGGCAGGTGGAAAGTTTAATCTTGTGTCGTCCATAACCTTTTTAAATCTAACTTCATCACTTCCTTTGCAGGGTTTCACGATGAGTGCTGTTTAGTAGTTATTGCCTAAGACATTTTTTAGACCAGCCTTTTCCTCTCCTTCAGCTCCTCAAGTGTCTTCTCTGTCATCTCCTCCTCATTTACTCCCTCTGACTCTTCTTCCTCTCTCTCATACTACCCGCCCTGTCTTGCACAGCAATACATTTTTCTTCCTCATCCTTCTGAGAAATGTTTGATTTCTTTTTCTATCAGTTCAGGGTAATCCTCCACACCATCTTTTTTTCTCTGCATTTCTATTTTCTTTCTTCACAGAACTTACAGGAAGTACTTCTTCTACTGCTTATGTGATTTTTTTTTTTTTTTTGGTTGGTTGGTTTTTTTTGTCGGGATTTCTCGTTGAAGTCCCCATCTTTTGTCATCTGACTGAATTTAAAAGTGAATTGAAACCTGACCATGGTCATTTTATAATAATTTGTATGAGGCCAGTTTTCAGCTAATCTTCATATCAGGCAGTCTAACGTCACTGGGGGTTTCTGATTAAAGAATTTCCCACCTCTGACACAGTTAAACATTTATGAAAAGCCCATTTCAATTGAGACAGTGCTCCTATGACGGAAATGGTAATGCTGGGGGTTGTGTTTCAAGAATTATGATTATTATTTTTAGTTGAAGTTTATTTTGTTTATTTTTCTTCTGGCTGTCGTATGTGAACTACCTAGGGGTGACCCTGAATAGTCGACTATTCGGTGATTCGACTGCCAATCTCACAGTCGAATCGTCGCAGAATGTGGTTATGAAACAATGGATTATGCCATTCTAGCTCTGCGGGTGCTGAATGTCTGATTTTACATAAAGATGCTTGGCTTCTCTCTATAAACCATGATAGATAACCTATTTGGGTATAAATATATGCCCATTAATAAATACTGTTGCTAAACATGTGAAATGTGCTTTTCATCTATCTCCTTAGTGTGTGGGATTACCCCCCTCCCCCTCGTAGACCAAGTTGTACTATCCAGGATCCAGCACCGTCAGAGCGCATCTTGGCTGGGCTTTAAATCTATGTCAGAAATACAACAGTCTGCCACTGTTGAATCATCAGCATCATTTCATTTGAATATTAGCACATTTGTTGTTTTTCATTATCGACGTTCAAGCCGACACAGTCTGACACAGCGTTGTGAAAGTGAAACTACAGTTCTAAATATACCGTCAGCCATTGTCAAAAAAAGATACAAACACATTTCTGTTATAACAACAGATACTTTTAATAAGCTGCACCTATGAGAAATCAGAAATCATATCTCTCAGGAAACCTCTGCCTGACACGCGTAACAGCACAGTCCTGGACTCACATGCACCCGACGCCGTCCGCTTCATGTCTCTGTCATCTCCTCCTCATTTACTCCCTCTGACTCCTTTTCCTCTCTCATACTACCCGCCCTGTCTTGCACAGCAATACATTTTTCTTCCTCATCCTTCTGAGAAATGTTTGATTTCTTTTTCTATCAGTTCAGGGTAATCCTCCACACCATCTTTTTTTCTCTGCATTTTTATTTTCTTTCATCACAGAACTTACAGGAAGTTCTTCTTCTACTGCTTATGTGATTTTTTTTTATATCATGTTTGAAGTCCCCATCTTTTGTCATCTGACTGAATTTAAAAGTGAATTGAAACCTGACCATGGTCATTTTATAATCATTTGTATGAGGCCAGTGGTCATGGCTCGCCACCTCGGATCAGAGGGTTTTTCATGAGCAAAAAAAAAAAGAATTGGCCGATTAGTCGTCTATAGGCAAGACGAATCAGATTTGACTATCAAAATTTTTAGTCGGGGATACCCCTAGTACTATCCAAGAAAAGACACCAGAGAACTGACCTTACTGATCTTTAAATAATAATTGTGTTGATCTTATGTTAAGTTGCCCCTGACCCTGCTAATTTATTCCTCTAGCTCTCTGATACTTGATATGAATGAGTAAACCAGGAATGTATTTACTGATGTTAACTGAAGGAAGTGATCTCATCATTAACAGTTGCAGTAAATCAGGTCTAATTCCTATCAAGCATTCACTTGTGGTTAAGTAAAATCATTGATTGAAGTGTCATGCTTTCTGATGGACAGCCAGTGGACATAAGATATAATTAGTGATGATGTTAAGTAGTACATAACAGACTGTTACATAGACTGTATTGTTTGTTTGACTTGAATGGAGAAGTTCAGTTTATTGTATTCCTCTTTTACAATTATGTGAATAGTTACACCTATGTTTAACATTGTTTTGTGTGTAAAGGTTGTTTTTTTTTACTGAAGAAGTGTTATGCACTTTTGATTATATTTGAAAATTGCAGTCTCTATAAATAGATGAAACAAAGACTCAGTAAGGGTAAATTAATGAAGTAGGTTGAACATAGCTTTTAGAAATTTGAGTAAGAGAAGCTTTCTTAGGAGCAATGGCTAGGAGAGTCTACTTAAGTACTAAGATTAGTATCTACTAAGTTAGATTTGAATGATTTTGGAAGTCATTTGTTTTGTCGGTATTTGATTGTGCAGTCCTTTTTCTTAAGGAACTACAGAATATTATAAGCTCCTTAAAATAATGCATGGATTGATGAGCATTTTTATGAGCAACACTATTTTTGGCAGTTTGTTTCTTAAGTGTTAAGTGTGTTTGAAAATACACATGAAGACAAAGATGTGATACTTGCTGCATGTGTGTCACATGTGGATGATGATGATTCAGACTGTGTGTTTGCATGCATATTGTTTCATACTGTTTATACTTTGTTTGTTTTTGCAGGGTGGTAGAGAAGAAAGTTTGCATTTACTGCGGAGATTCTACAAGGTGAGTGTACACAGTTAACACACACAGACAGTCCCAGCCTGGTCAGATGCGTACATGAACTGATGAAGCCTCTTGGATGAGAGGTGAAACGTCTTCCTAGACAAACAACTAGTCCAGTTGCTTTTGACTGAAATTGCTTTGAGGATAACGACGACCTGGACGAATGAGAACATTCACAGGCCTAACCGAACCAAACCGAACCGAACCGAAAAACCGTGACCCCAAAACCGTGATATGAACCGAACAGTGGATTTTGTGAACCGTTCCACCCCTAGCAGATACCCATCCTGTATAACGGCTGGCCTCCTGTATCTCCTGCAACATGCTACCATTAGTGACAAGGACACTAGCAGAACACAAAACAAAGCGTTTCCCTCTCCATTGCACTTGTTGTCACTTTCATTTGCACCAAGGCAGGTGAAATTGATTCTCATTCACATGTGCTTCCTAAATAGACAGATTGATCGCCCGATGTTTAAATGAATTGGTAACACTAAGTGTTGTGATGATTAAGTGTACCATCATTTTTTTTGAGCAGTTAACACAAAAAAAGTATCAGGTAGGACAAGTTAAGTGGCAACTGACAGCTGGAACCCCATCCAAAAAATATATTTATGCGAAATAGTATTTTGCTGACTGCTGTAGCAGAATATGATTTCAACTGACAGTCATACCATGAAAAGCTTTTGTCCTGGCTGCCTAGACAGAGACAGCTGCTGGGATGGGCAAACAAACAGAAAAACAGTTAGGGGGAGAATAATAAAGAAAAACCCAAAAGATCAAAGCACCAAACAGGTAAATGGACAATCTGGTGTAACATCCAGTTCTCTTGTTGAGATGCCTGTCACAACAAACACTGAATCACAAGCTACCCGTAAAGTCTCCTTTGTCCCCATGTGTTTAAATGCATCCACTTATTCTAAAGGAAACAGTTTCCAGGAAGGAATAATAGGTTAAACTGAAACCATGTATACTATACAAAATAATATTTATAGTTGCAGGGAAAAGGCTTTTAGCAAAGTCAATGCTTTCTGTTTCTCTTTGAGTGTCTTTGGATATCAGTTTTGGAATCAGTCACAGGAGTCAAAATTGGCTGACTATTTTATTCTACTGAAGATATTAACCTCTGTCCCTTTTAGCTCTGGTAGTTTACATTTCCACTTGAATGACAAGTGGAATATTTTAGCCTAGACATATGGGTGTAATTAAAAAACAATGAGCTGATGATGAGTATATACAGTACATATCATAAAAACATAAACAATCATTGTCTTGTACACTTAGACGCTCAGCTGTGCATGTCCAAGCAACTTGTCTTATCTCTCCAGCATTTCCTGTTTTGGTTCAAGACATCATTTTGTTGATGGGATGTCATTTAAGAATTCCTCTCCCACTTCTGTGATCAATTATACGGGTGATTTTCTGGAACACACAACAGATAAGTAGTGTTTGCACACTAGTGGTGTCATGTTTCAAAGAGGGGCTTGGGACAGTCTCATATCCCCAGATAAGAAACGGTACACATTTAATAAGTCAGTGGCCTATTGCATGCAATAGCAGAGGAATTTGCGAAGACTGTAAAGCTGTTCAGAATTTATACATATGTGCATTAACATTCTTCTTTTATCATGATTAATGCACGTAAATGGATTTACATTTCAAGACAATAATAGGGCATGTTTAAGGTGTAAATCAGAATTTTAATTGAAATCAATTAACTAAGGCCTAGAGGGAACGTATCTTATTTTTCTGTGCATCGCTACTGTCACTATCAAACAAAAAAGACTATCAAGTATGCACCAATACAAAACACTCCGGCATGGCTTGCAACATATAACTGCGTAAATGGCTTTCACATTTAGTAGTGTCTGCTTTGGCACTGTTTCATGATGATGCCAAAACAAGAATAGTGGATATCTGGTGTGATGAGTAAGATGTGTTTATAATTCAGAACAGTGTGTACATATACTGTAGCTGTTCAATTAGACACAAAAGATGCATTTGCTTATTTCTGCTTTTACGCATACACAGATCGTATTGTGTCTAATGTTTTTCACTAATGAGTTTCACTTTTTGCAACAAAAAAAATGAGCTGAATCGCAATATGAAAGTCCCTCTGAGTTTACTGTATTTTATTATATTTTGGCCATACATGCTCTACCTTATATTTGACCGGCTTCCAAATGTGTCATGTCATCACAGGGCGAGGAGATCTTTCTGGATATGTTTGAAGATGAATACAGGAGCATGACGGTTAGTTAGCCTTCATTTGATATCACATTTGATACTTGATGCACCTGGGCTTACAATTTTTTTTCTTAGTGTTTCTAATGTTTATACGTGTGCTGTATGTGGGCTTGTCTGTACTCGTGTACTGTATGTTACAGAGTAAACCGCTGAATGTGGAGTATCTAATGATGGATGCCTCCGTGCTGCTGCCACCAACCGGTACCCCTCTGACTGGCATCGACTTCGTCAAGAGACTGCCCTGTGGAGACGTAGAGAAGACACGAAGAGTACGTCCACCCAGAGCTCCGATAAAAGATACAATATATTAGTCTGATGATTAATGTCAAAGTCTCAAGTTTTTTTTTCTAATAGGAATTTTTGGACTTCTGTCATTCTTTAGTTCTTTTCATTTTTGTTTGTTGTAACTGTTGGTTTCAGTTGATTGGTTGATTTAACATAACATCTCTAACTGATATGTTGGTGCATGTGTGTTTATGTGGGACCTCTCTGCTTTCTGCACAGGCAATCCGCGTGTTCTTCATGTTGCGGTCCTTATCGCTTCAGCTTCAGGGAGAACCTGAGACGCAGCTGCCTCTGACCAGACCTGAAGACCTTATCAAGACGGATGACGTCTTAGACCTCAGTAAGACATACACATAGAAACAAAGACATACTCTATACTTTACAAAACCCAGACCACATGCTACAGGACAGGTAATGTGCTTATTAAGTTATTATTTTTGCACTTTTGGGAAATGGAGTCAAACTTCAGGGCGGGACACCATAAAAGACTAAATCAAGTGTAATTAGTGCAGTAAAAGTACAACCTAAGAAAGTCAGAGAAAGGAAATTACAGACACTTGCCTCTCTAAGTATAAGAGCAGGAGAAAACAAACAAATAACTCTAACCAGCCATTCAGTGTACAATTTACCCAAAAGAACCTCCATCAATCTATATTACAGCATAAATGTCTGACACACATCAGTGATTCTTTTTCCCTCTCTCTTACATACTCACTCTCTCTCTGCAAAAGTCAGCATTAGACAACAACACAGGCGTGTGAGTGGAGTCTGCACAATACTCAGACACATGCGAACATTCACAATGACAGAGACGAGCGTGCAGACACACTCGCAAGTATCTACGCGCCCAGCTTCCCACACACTGAGATAAACTAAACAATCTTTTATTGTACACAGGTGTGCAGATGATGTTAAAGAAACTTGCATGCGGCTCGCTCTGCTTTGCAGGAAGTCACAAGCACTGCACAGTTATGTGTATGGGATTTATGACAGTCACACACTGAGTGCACAAATCTGTACATGTTTGTAATAACGAATTTGAGACTACATTTAACAATCAATACAAATGTAAATATGCAACACGTAAAGGTAAGCTACAACTCAGTTACATACTAAGAGTAACCTGTTGCTCAAGTGTGTGTGTCTTTAAAAGGTCATCAGGAGATGTTGTTTCCCAACATCTGTCCCCGCTCCTTTATCAACAACACTGCATGGTCATGAACAATGTCAATGTCAGGAAAGGCCAGTTAGTTTCCTGCAATGTTTGCTTTCTCTTAACCTTAACGACGGTGCTAGCTCAGTGGACAACAATGGCGGCCAGGTGACAAACTTTTTCAAATTACAGCTAAACGGTACACTAAAATGCATTTCTGAAAACATTTTATGCGAGAAATGGGCAATAAAGTAACAGAATCTTGAAACATATTACTACTTATCATAACAGCGCCGCCTACCGTACTTGACTGACCATTTGATTTGAGTTTTGCAAGCCTGGTAAACAGCGTCTCCATCCTGTCTGCAGGTCTGTTCAGTGTAGTCAGTTATTGTCTTTAACCCACCCCACAAGCGATAAAAAAAGTTGTGATTGGTCGTCTGAACAGGAGAGGAGCCAGTAGCTGCCAGACCAAATGAAACATGAGTTTGGCAGATTCATCTGGTTTCAAAGCTATAGTTTATTAGTAACATGTGCAATGTAATGCAGTTCAGTATAAATGCCCTGGAACTGTTAATAGCATTGATATCACAATTGACAAAATAAAAAGACATAAAGAAGGATTACGTTGAGCAGAAGGAAGATTTGTTGTGCAGCCTGCAGGCTTACCCTATTCATTCTGTAATCTTCAGGAGAAAAAAACCTCTTGTTCTGTCTTTGAGAAAATATAATCATTACTGCCTTTTGATTGTTTACTGGGAACTAAGTTGTATGCTATAGTTCTCTGAAAATAGTCATTAAATATTAAGATGACACATGAAGGAAGTGCAACCTACAATTAATGTGCTGCTGTCACAACACTTCCACTCATTTGATGTGTAACTCAGTTGAATACTGTTGACCACCCAAGAACAATGGAACAAGCAGCCACGCTGTCTTCAGGAGAGTCTCTGAATCTCTGCAATTAAGTTAGTGTAGTTAGCAGGTCACTCACATTTTCGATTACAAGTCAGAAAAACGGTGACTTTGAATTTGTTGTTGGTGCAAATGTTAATACAAGTTGTCAATATCTGTGTCAGCCTGGTGCTCTGTCAACGATGTACAGCCCAATGTCCTCTAGTGACCCTCCACTGGATGAGTGGGTATAGATAAAGGATATCCAGGGGTAGATGACATGTTTGACACATTTCTATTACTGTGTATAGAACTTTTATTACTGCCCTGTACAACTTAATAATTTTGAGATCATTAACATAATCAAAATGACTGAATAGGGTATATAGCTTTTTACTCATGGCTTTCACTTTGAGAGGAGAAAGCTGATGACAGGAAGGCCATTTCTTCTTTGAAATAGGCAGATTCCCTCATTTTATTTTAAGTCTATTTTGAGAAGCAAAAACCTCTCAGAAAGAAAGAATGGTTAACCACAAATTCCCCGTTATGAAATCAGTATCTAAATTAGGTGTAAATTATGATGCAAGCAGAAAGTCTCTCTTATACCAGCTGTTTTCTTTTCCTCTTTCACACTTTCTTTGCACTATCTATTTGATTCTGTCTTAAGAACAACTGTAAGGATAAATCGTTATGTTTTGTTTTCTTCCTCCATAATATATTAAATCTCATTTCTGATTAAATTGGTGGTAGGTATACTTTTATTATACACCAAGTAGATCCATCCTAGCAATCTGATCGCCAACTAGACGTTTAGAACGTGCTCATATCAGCATGACAGCAAACCACGTTCATTACTCAAAATATTACTCCACCATGATGCTCCTGCTACTGTAGTAAAGTGGTCACTGAAAAGCTGAAATGTACAGAAAATCTCGTGCCACAAAATATTTTTAGGCCTTAGTACACTGGAGGTTGACATTTGATAAAGAAATAAATTGAATATCTTCATTAATTAATTTATTTTTATTTCAAAGGTAACTTGAGCATTGACCTTAAGCAAAAAGTCACCTTAAAATAATGGGTTGTTTGGATATCTAATGAACCAGCAAATTATTCAGTGATTCTCATGACGATACATACATGGTGCCATTGGTGAAAAGAAGACGGGGAATATTTTTGAAACATTTTTAATCATGAAAGTTAACATTAGCTCAAGTTGATTGGCCGACTCAACAGGGAGTAGAAATCATCTCTGTTGTGTGAATTTGTCCATGGAAAAATGTTTTTTTCAGCAGACATTTTAGTTATAACAATATTGAGCTAGCAAAAGCAGATTTTTGTTTAAACAGTATGTGTGGTATTTATACAGTTACGATCTAACATTCAACAGGGACTCGTTTGTCACGTTTGCGAAACAGAAATAATACTGGCAATAACTGTTGTGCGCCACAATATGAATCCATTTTGATTACGGTATGCATTTTCTAGGGCTGCCCCCGACCAAGGATTTTCTTGATTGACCAGTGGTCATCATTTTGAGCGATTACTCCACTAATACATATATATAATACATATATTGTGTGTGTGTATAATCGCAATATTGCACTTGAGGGTGTGCTTTGCCATAACTGTTGGCACACACCCTTTTGTGTACTATTGCTTAAGTATCACTTCTTAGAATTGTACACAAAGAGAAGAGTTCATTGTAAATTCCACTTTGATGTTTATCTAGCAGTGATGACTGCACCATCATGGCCTTTTCGAGTTATCATATCATCTGTGATGACTAAGCTGCAGTTTCGGTGCTTTTTGTAAACCCATTTGCAGAACGATTAAACATTTAAACCTGATATAAATGGCCTGATGAATGGATCACACCAATGACACAGCAGTGGGCCTTTAGATACAGAGAGGCTTTTTATATACAGTGCATCCGGAAAGTATTCACAGCGTTTCACTTTTCCCACATTTTATTACGTTACAGCCTTATTCCAAATTGTATTAAATTAATCTCTGTCCTCAAAATTCTACACATAGTGCCCCATTATGACCACGTGAAAAAAGTTTTCTTGAGAGTTTTGAAAATGTATTAAAATTAAAAAACAAAGAAATCATATTTACATAAGTATTCACAGCCTTTGCTTAATACTTTGTAGAACCACCTTTGGCAGCCTCGACAGCCTCAAGTCTTTTTGAATATGATGCCACAAGCTTGGCACACCTCTCTTTAGGCAGTTTTGCCCATTCTTCTTTGCAGTACCTCTCAAGCTCTATCAGGTTGGATGGGGTTGGATTTTCAGATCTCTCCAGAGATGTTCAATCGGATTCAAGTCTGGGCTCTGGCTGTGCCACTCCAAGACATTCACAGAGTGGTCCTGAAGCCACTCCTTTGAGATCTTGGCTGTGTGCTTGGGGTCGTTGTCCTGCTGAAAAATTAACCGTCGCCCTAGTCTGAGGTCAAGAGCACTCTGGAGCAGGTTTTCATCCAGGATGTCTCTGTACATTGCTGCATTCATCTTTCCCTCTATCCTTACTAGTCTGCCAGTTCCTGCTGCTGAAAAACATCCCCATAGCATGATGCTGCCACCACCATGCTTGACTGTAGGGATAGTATTGGGCTCGTGATGAGCAGTGCCTGGTTTCCTCCAAACATGACGCCTGGCATTCACACCAAAGAGTTCAATCTTTGTCTCATCAGACCAGATCATTTTGTTTCTCATGGTCTGAGAGTCCTTCAGGTGCCTTTTGGCAAATTCCAGACGGGCTGCCTTGTGCCTTTTACTAAGGAGTGGCTTTCGCCTGGCCACTCTGCCATACAGGCCTGATTGGTGGATTGCTGCAGATAGGTAACAGCAGCAGAAGACCACACTGACACTTTATCAAGCACCAGGGATGCCTAATAAAGTGGCTGGTGAGTGTATGTGGCATGGTTGTTTTGCCATTTGTTTACGCATCAGAATAATATATTTATTGCATGAAACAGCTGATATCAATAACTGACCTAGTTTAAATTCTTGAAATACTTCACACTCTTGTGATGTGTAATATCACAAGAGAAACTGTGAGTTTTCATAATTCCAAATGCCTGTTGAAAGAGTCTGTGGCAGATATGGGTAATGAGTTTAAAGGCTATCATATGAGGTATGACATGGCTTTCAGTCATTTTCTATTACTTGAAAAGTGACATGTTAAACAATCTTTGTTTTGTAATTATGATTATCGGTCTCGCATCAAACTCTACCCATGCATAATTAAAAAAAAAATAGTAGATAACATCTTGCAATCGTATCAGGGGTGTCAATGTAAGGAGGATAGGCCCATCCCTACTTCCTATCCCCTACTGCCAAGACCCTTGTTTGGACCACACCCATCTTTGAACTCAGACTTTCTTTTGGTCTCAACTTCGACTGCGTATTTTGCCAAAAATATACGCTTAATAACTTATTTGTTGTACATATTGTAGAGTCCGGACAGACATGAATGCAAATTGCAACTTGACTGGTTGATGGAAGCATACAACCACAAAGCGGTAATTCTAGGTACTAAATCACTATCTCTTTTTATTTAAACAGGGTGGTTGACTAAGAACACACTCTGTGTAATTGTGAAGAGAAGAAGTGTTAAGAGTTAAAGTTGCAATCTTCCACCTACAAACTCCTTTTCTGACCATAACACTGCCATCGCCTACATTTCACCACATCCTCGGATAGCTGTAGCTGAACCACAGAACATTTGCTAATGCCTGTACTTGTGTATTGTGTCAGTGGAATAGTATCCTTGTGGTTCTAAAGGTGGTCTTGCAAGTGTATCGTCATGTTGCATTCCCATGAACAGGAACTTTACCAAAGGGCTTAAGGAAGTGTACATATTCCTGGTTGTATACATGTGTGAATCACACTAGCATGGAAAGGCACTTCATCTCAAGTGACTAAGTAACTTTTCAAGAATCTGAGTGACTAAGTAACTTTTGAAGAATCTTACGACACTGGTATTAATGTAATGTGTGTAATATATTTCTATTGAAGTGTTACCAGTTATCTCTTGGAGATAAAATGCTCAGAATATGAAGCGTGAAACTAAACTCTGCCAAATGTCTTCTTCTGGGTTTTTCCTCATGCTAGTGAACACAGTCCTTTCCTTGTGTTCCTTCAGTAATGTTTGTACAACCTGGCAGGTTGATTAGGGTAAGTGGATGACTCAAAAGAACACTTGCAGGGACAGGGAGTGTTTAACACACAGACAGCTAAAGTTGGCAACTGCTCTCACTACTGAGCAGCTGACATCATATCTTGCTCAATTGTACTTTGGTTGTAGTTACAAAAGGGAGAAGAGAGTTCACTTCTTTCTGAAGAAAGTATCCTATAAATGGCATCAACAACACATGCTGAATGATCGATGATGTAATCATGGTATGCCATCAGAGACCGAAACCATGTCTACTGATTGTACTCCTCTTTTAAGGGCTTAAACATCAAGGGTTCATCTAAAGGTTCACTTGACTAATACGTGTAAACATACTTGACAATAAATCTTGAACAGAAAGGTGCTTCCCTTAGCCCAGAAAAGCCAGTGGATATAATCAACTTGTCTTCTATTAAATGTCCAGAATTTTTATTTGCCTTTTTGACCAATTTGACCCACTTCTGTAGTCAGAAGTTAAGTAGAAGTTGTGGGTGGGAGGGTTTTTTCCCAGCTGGTCAGGACATTCAAGCTGTCAAACTTCCCCTTATTTCTCTTACTATTTCGCTGAACATCACTTTGCTGCCATAGTAAACCGGGGACTACCTCTCCACCTGCAGGTACTTTTACAGGCAACCCCCGTTGATATTTTAATATTAGTAAGAGAGTCGTGTATCCAGAAAGCCACATGTACAGTATTATTTACACAACAAGCCACCATGTGGTCCTCACTGGCTGTGAAAATAGTGCTCCCCCAGACCAAACACTACTGTACTGAAGGGGCTACTTAAATGAGCAAAACCCAAGTTTATTCAAGGACATGAATCCAGCCAAATTTCCCACGTATAACGTCACTGGAGTTACCAGTTCATATTTAGAGACCGTGACAGTGGTGGGTGATATTAAAACCAAAACCAGTGGTGTCATATCAGGTCATCATCAGTAGGTTTTGTGCTAAACTGAAGATGTAGGCGTATAATTTGTCATTGTCCACCTAGGCGTGGGTGAAAAAGTCATCTCTCTTGTTTGTGTAGCAGTCTGTCTTGGCTAACTGTGTTTCTGCCTGCTGTATCAATATGTATGTACTGTACAGTAGTGTGGATACAACAGTATAATCAGTCAAGCTAAACAGTAAAATAATGTATAGGAGTGAATAGTGGTAATAAGTGGATAATCAGTGTTTTAGGAGACGCAAAACTGAATCATTTTGGGAAGCAATTAGTTTTTTTTAAGAATGTATATTTTGCATCCAAGTTTTCCTAAAGGGAGATGAATCATTGTATGGTCTCAATTTTATTTGTAACATAACATAGACGTGTGTGCGTGTGTGTGTGTGTGTGTGCGTGTGTGTGTGCGTGCCATTGTAACATTCCAGTGCTATTTTAGTAAGGGATGTAGTTTTTCTAATGTTCATCATCCAACAACTTCTGTTTGTTGAAGCTTCTTTGTTTAAATCATTCACTTTTGACACACAAAAAAAACCTTAAATCTGTACACTTTTGTACAATTAGAAACTGCTCGCTCCATGTCTACAGTACCATATACTGTTTGTCCACTACATCTTAAGACTTCAACCTCTTAAGAAAATGTGACCCTCCAGACAGTCTGCTCAGCGCTATGGTCCAAACCTTTTGTCCAGGCAGAATTTTTTTACAACTCGTCACCACTTGTTCATAGTTCTCACATATGTTGTCAAATATATCAGTTTGACTGGATGGACAAGCACAGAATTTTATACGGACATCCAAGCCCCCTCAGGATGAACTGTAATAACTTTTGTAAATGTTGTGTGACCTCCGGACTTTATCAGAGGAGTCTGGAACGTCATCAAGGTCATCAACCCAGAGCCTCAAGTTTTAAGTACTCCGAGGCCTCTCAAAAGACCATGACAATGCATAAACCATACATTCCTCATTTATAATACATTTCTACCACAGTGCTAAAAAGCATGTTAGCATTCTGACGTGCTAAATCAAGATGAATACGGTGCATTTTACCTGCTAAACGTGAGCTTGGTAACATTGTCATTGTGAGCATGTTAACATTAAGCTCAAACAAATTTGTTCCTAGGGTAAGGGTTATACGTACTCACAGTGGGGCTTATGGTTGATAGGCCCATCAGTAGCACTGTAGGATAGGCCTGGGCCTGCAAAAACTATTTTACATTCCTTAGCTTACTAACTGAAATTATTTTATCTGTAATCCGATGATACCTGTCCTCGCTGTAGACTCTTAGCGTTGTTATGCATTTCAGATAGCATGTTTCATATGTTTTTAAGAGCAGAACATTGGTGCAAACAGGCGATGTTGTGTTTGGTAAAGATTACTATTCAGCCATACCTCGGCTTGAGTTACATAGCAGTAATAAACCATCTTGTCCATCATCTTTTCCAGATAACAGTGACCTGATAGCGTGTATGGTGGTCAGTAAAGATGGCGGCCAGGCCCAGAGGTTCCTCGCTGTAGATGTGTACCAGATGAGTCTGGTCGAACCAGAAACCAAACGCCTTGGATGGGGTGTAGTCAAGTTCGCCGGCCTTCTGCAGGTAAGAGAATAGTGGCGTGTTTGTGTCTGTGTAAATGTGTTTGTGCTAAAGAGTGACTGAATTGTTCAGTCATTTAAACCATTGATTCTGATCTTCCTTTTTTATTTTAAATGTTCTCTACTGGCCGTTACCTTTCTAACTTACACTTTTGGTTTTCTTCTCTTGTTGTTTTCACCATCTCCACTGTTACTTGCTTAACTTATTATTTAAATTTACAGTTTACTTTGTTTCTTTCTGACTCTATGTCCCTTTCCTTTTGTTTACGGTCTGTCTTAGTTTTCTCCACTCCCCCCTCTCTGTCACCAAGTTGTCCCTGCTTCTTTTTTTCTTATTTTCTCTTGTTCACTCATCAGTTGTTGATGTGTTGTTGCCTAATCCCTTCATATCATTTTTCACCAGAGAAACGCTAGAAAAACAGTAATGTACATAAGCATGTTAGTCATGCTGTGTCAGAATGGCCTCAGATAAATTGAGGTGATGCATTTCATTTTTCTAAAGAAATTCTGAAATATGAATTGCGGAATATGCTTTATGCTGTTGTAAAAAGGGATAGAGTTTAAGTGTTTTTACAATGTGTTTCCTGCATACTTCCAGTCCAACTGATATAATGTTTCCTTCCTTTTTCTGCTTTATGAATGTTATGTTTACCATCATTTTTGGGTTTGAACTTGTGAATACAACGACAGTCAACGGTTATATCCCATTTATCTGTCTCCCAACATACATTTGTATCTCATATCATTTTCCTGAAATTATTTTTTAAATTTCTTTTTTGCGATTGTTCTTTGTTGTTTTTGTCTGTCTTTGCACGTCTTTCTTTGTCCCACCATTTTCTTCCGATGGTCCTTCACGCTTTCATTCCCACTTCTTCTTCTTTCCCTTTCTCTGTTTTGCTGTGTAATCTCTCTAACATTTTCTCCCACTCTTTGTTCCTTCTCTCTCCTTCTCCCTCCCTCTCTCAACAGGACATGCAGGTGTCTGGCGTGGAGGACGACAGCAGAGCGTTAAACATCGTCATCCATAAGCCCAGTTCCAACCCCCACGCCAAACCCCTGCCCATCCTGCAGGCTAACTTCATCTTCGCCGACCACATCCGCTGCATCATTGCCAAGCAGAGGCTGGCCAAGGGTCGCATCCAGGCCCGACGCATGAAGATGCAGAGGATTGCAGGTAAGTAATCAGGAGGCGTTTTTAGACTTTTCCTTGAAGTGACTGATATGTACAGTTGATTTTACAAGAAATCACTTGAGATGTCAGGAAGTAATGAGTGAAAATCAAACTTTTAAATACATTAGTAATGTACAACCATAGCTTCACAGCTAGCACAAGCAACCATTTCCCTGAACCAGTGTTATTCTCTTGTCATTCAATTTTTATCAATCAATAATTATTTTTTTGAAATAATACTTCTTCCTCCTCCAATCCTTTCGTACTGTAAAGACTGATGTTTTTATCCAATCAGTCACTTGTACTTCCCCTCCCGATGGTCTAGTTCTTTAGAATTACAACAACAGTAATAACAGACATCTGAAATCTTGTCTATGCAGCAAAGAAAAGGAGGATGTGAAGCCTGCCAATCAGCCACTGCAGTAACAACAAGTGTCAGCTTCTCTCAATGACTAAACACTCACGAAAACATTTCTTAGTTTCTTTAAATCTAATCATAGTAAAAAGAAATGCAGGGGACACCGCTCTCCCCTTCTCTGTGATTTCACATTAAGTCCCACAGCTTGAAATAAGGGTGCCCCTTTCCCCCGTCTGCAGCTCTGTTGGACCTGCCTGTGCAGCCCAGTGCAACGGAGGTTTTAGGATTTGGTCAGACAGCCAACGCTTCACCCAGCGGCCTGCCTTTCCGATTCTACGAACAGTCAAGACGGGCGCCCAACGACCCCACGGCAAATAGATCAGTCTTCGCCTCTGTGGATAAAGTACCAGGTGACATGCAGATAACCAGAGCCCACTGCCTACACATACTGCTTTAGCCTTTTAAGAGGTTCATGCTTCTTTCGCTGCTTTTAAATCTAGACATAGTAAACACTAAAATGATAAAAAGCAAAGCACCTAGACTTAGACTTAGACGTCTCTTTATTGATCCTCTGGTATGACTCCCGCAAGGAAATTGAATTTCCAGTATCTTACAAAAACCCAAGGGAGGTATAAAGAGAGAGTATAGAATAACCAATAAATTCTCCGCTAAATAGAAACAGAAAGTATATATACAGTAAACAATCAACTCTAGGTCAAATATATATGAGGTAGATGTAAGAATACAGGTCAAATAAATCAGATAAGTTAAATGTAGAGGAAATGTATAAGATAAGATATGTATGACTGTATATGACAGAAATGAGCAGTAAGATTAAACGATTGCACTTAAGTGGTGGATAAAGTGATTTCACAAAGAAAATAAGATAAGTGTCCAGGTATGTATGAGTAGATTCACTATATTTTAGATCTGAATGATCATACGATCACCATAAAACAATGGTAGTAAACTCAGGCCCCTGGTTGACATACACATGAGAAGTATTATGATAATCGATAATAGAACATCAGGTAATTTAAAAATATATGAAGACCTTTATGTTTGAGAACATTTTCTCAGACAGTTGCCCTGATCTTCAAACTAAATGGTGATAGTGCCTTAGGTGGAAATGGGTTTGTGATTTAATCTCGAGTGTAGAAGTGTAAAAGTAAGTCAGTCTTTTAGGAAACGTGGCCTAGAGGTTTGGTGTATAAATACAACTTCTGAGAATACAGCTGAAAACTCCCCTGAGCTTGCTTTTTCTTTATTCATATATTTCTTTAGAACATTAAATACCATTTGCTATAGTTATAGATAATCTACAAACTAACAGAACAAATTATTTATACTTGATTTATTCTGAATTACTGTTATTTTTTACTGTTCAGAATTTGATTGAATATCCGCTGTGGCTATACCACTGCTGTAGCATGTTTTTTTAAATAACCAATTCACTTAAAAAAAACAACTAATTAGAGAACAGTAACCATTGTGTTAGAAGAGAAGATTTAAACAATGTTTTCTTAGGGCTATAGGTTTAAAAAATGGAAATGAATAGGAAGTGTAGAGCAGTGTTGTGAAAGTACATTTTCTACATGAACTAGTTCAAAGTTCAGTTCACACAATTTAAAATGAACTAGATTCAGTTCATAGTTCATAATTCAAATTTTAAAATTTTTTCAAAAATGATCTAGTTCATAGTTAAATGTGTTGCTGCAAGCTATTTTTGTTATTCTTGCCAGAGTCTATATAGAACCACAGACAGCAAATATTTTAACGTTTTTAACTTTTAACTGATGGCACCTTTTTGTTTAGCTGCAACCCCTTAATTAAGTTTATGAAAGCCGGGCTTTCCACTTTACTCAAAGGCTGCAGGTGTCTGACAATATACTGCACTGCCAGGTTGTCCAGCTGTGGCTGGGAGATGACAATGGAGCCGCTACTGTACGCAGTTAATGGGGTTTGGGTCGAGGATCTGTCTTGATTGTCTTTTGATTTTTTTTTTTTATTTGCTTGCACATATCTTGAAATGCTGGGTGCTTCGGTTCAAAGTGCCCTTTCAGGCTTGCTGTTGATGCGACTGAAGTGTGTATTATTTGAAGTGTAAGATCCTCACCGAACTTGTCATAAAACTTGTTTAAATGATCATACGACGCCTCCTTGCTGCTCTGTCCCCTACATGCTGCCGTCGCCTCCATGCTGTTTTTTGTTTTAATGACGCATGAGACAGTGTGATACTGGCGGCTGGTGTTGCCAGATTGGGTGTTTTTTCTGCTACATGTTAAGGCCTGTTTATGGTGTGTTTTAGCCTGGGTGTCACCTGGAATGATGATCGAAATCTGGCACCCTACTGAACATAGTTAAACTGAGAGAGTGTGCCGTTCACAGAAACCAGAATGAACGCCTTCACAGTAACGTTCATCAGGCAGAATACAGTACGTTCAGTTCACTTTCACCCAAAATATGAACGAGTTTATGAACTATCGATCAACGAACGCGTTCTGGCACAACACTGGTGTAGAGGCCCTTGCTTTGAATGACATCAGCACATCTGCACCCACAGGACATCACTAGTTTCTCACACTGCTCTGGTTTGATCTTGGTCCATTCTTCTTACAATCTTCTCCACAGTTCAGTAACTGTAGCGGCTTTCTTGGCCATTACTTTGTTGCCAATGATTTTCTAGAGATTCTCTATGGGGTTTAGATCTGGACTCTGGGCTGGCCATTTCATTGTTTTGGTATGTTTAGCTTCAAGGAACTGCTTAACCTGTTTTGCAGTGTGACAGGGAACATTGTCTTGCATGATAATTGCGGGCTGATTGGGAGACAATCGCAGTGGAGGTACTGCATGTTGCCGAAGGAGGAAGCTGTAGCTGTACAAGAGGTCCAACTTCTGCCACATAGACCCAACAACCCGCAGAAAACATCCCCCAAACCATGACATGACATTGCTAAAGTTATTTGGGTCTGATGGGAAATATTATGTTCGGCATCAGACTGGATGACTGAACCCAAAGTGTGTAAAGAAGTCAGTTAAATTTGAAGGAGGACGTGTCAGTGTCCAGATCTAAGCCCCATAGAGTATCTCTGGAAAATCATTGGCAACAAAGTAATGTCTAAGAATCCCACTACAGTTACAGAACTGTGGAAGAGACTGAAGAAGAATGGAACAAGATCAAACCAGAGCATTGTGAGAAACTAGTGATGTCCTGTGGGAGCAGATGTGCTGAAGTCATTCAGAGAAAGAGCCTCTACACTTCCTGTTCATTTTTAAATCCTATAGTCCTAAGGAAACATTGTTGAAATCTTCTCTTCTGACAGAATGGTTACTGTTCTCTAATTCTGCACACAGATTTTTTCACAAAATACAAGTTTTTGTCGAAGTGCCTTGGTTATTTAAACAAACATGGTAGTACAAAACACAAAAGTCCTATAGCCACAGCAGATATTCTATCAAATTCTCTCAGCAAGGAAAATCTACTTTTTATAAAATATAAGTCCTGAAATCCTCAATTCATTACTATCAAAAATTAAAGTAAACTTCTATTTTAATATAATAGATTTATTCAAAGTAAAGGTCAACATGTATGTATGAATTGCAGTAATATTTTAAAGACGTTAAATACATTTTAAGTGTATATCTTTCTCAGAATTAAACGCATTTAAAAACACACATTAGCACACATGTGCACAAAAACTGCAGCTGACACATACGTTTCTTATGTAGCTAAATGATGTGTCTGTGTGTGCGTGTGTGAATATACTGTGTGCCACACAATGATTGAGACTCAACTTTTGTCCTTAGGGCTCGATATAGTCAGGTGAAATAATTTCCCAGCCATGGTAACACATGACTGTGTGTCTGTGCGTGTGTGTTTATGTTCAGGTTTTGCAGTGGCTCACTGTGTGTCGCAGCACAGTCCGTCGCCCCTCTCCTCCCCCTCGCCTCCCTCCAGTGGGAGTGGGAGCACTGGAAGATGTGACTCTGTTACTGCTAGCACTGTATCCGCTCAGAGCCCTTCAGGTAGCTCACACACAGTACATTCACACTCCCTCATGCATAAACACACACACACATAAAGAGGCACATGCAGTGCATTATAAAGCCATATTCTGGACTATGATATAAGTTATTTTGGTGAAGTTAAATCCCACAGGCAAAAAGAGACAGAATAACATATTGATCGACTCTTAAAGGAGCTTAGGTGTGGTCTACACAGTATATCTGCACGATACGGCACACTATACTTCCTACTCACATATATAGAGGATTGGGTGAAACTAAGGTACAGAGATGTATATACGCACACCACAAAAACGTCAATCATTTGCAGCAGTGTCAGTTGAGCTGTTGATATATAGGAAGCAGCATTTTCAGGGACACATTGTGCACTTAAGCAACCTCGTGCTACCTCTATCACATGGTCGGACACAGTGGGTGTGTTGTTTCTTAGTGAATGTACTGTAAATAATTACATATATACCCCCTCAGAATACCTGTTAAACTGGTTTACAGAGGTGTACCATACCTCAGGGTGAATGTACACCAAGTTCTGTTTGGATAATCACTTTTGCCTTAACTCAACTGAACTGAATACCAGAGCAGGTGAAGGTAACATAGACTGCAATGAGAATTTAGGGAGACTGAGGACTCTCTTTGATTGGGTTGCTGAAATAAACAGGGTTCCTTATGCTTCCAGGTGTTTTTTTCAACATATTCACATAAATATATTATTTAATGTTAAATATAAGCAGCCATAGATTGAGAGGTTTAAAGACGCATCACTGCTAAGGAGCTCAGTCATAAGAGTGTTTTATCTGTTCAGGTTCACGTCCCTGGTGCTGGATGTACATGTGTAGACAGCAAGCTTTATTTTATTTATTTTAAGACAAACCAGTGTTTTCATGTCTTGTGCCATAACATCTTGTCAGCCCAGAAATGCATCGGCCTCCAGAGAAGACTGTAACACAACATACTGTGGCTTGTTCTAATTATGTAGATCTGGCATTGATTATTGTAAAACAGTTTTGTTGTATCTTTCATACTGCACACATACACTCTTACAATGTAAGTATGCATACACAGTAGTTTACATTTTAGTGCATAGATCCTTTTATAGTTCCCCCACACACAAACTATGCTACGGCTGTGAAACCACTAGAACAACTGCCGTTTATGCTGCTACTTTTATCACATTCTTCACTGTGTCCACCCTGTACCTCTTCTTTCTGCACTAATGATCAACACTTGAAACCAACCCAACCTTGTTAAAAGGCATCTGCTCATTCTTTACTCTCTTAACAATAAAACCAAAGGGAGGTACCTGGAGAACACATTGTGCCTGTGCCTGTCCAAATGCCTGTGTAGTACTTCTTTCATGCGTAGAACACTGTAGTAACCAGATAACGTTCTCCTGTGTGTTGATGTTCATGTGCGAATCCAGATGGTGTTGGGGTTACCACTGGTTTTAGAGTTTATCATGCAAATGTAGCAAATATTATGGAATTTCACTCGTATGGTGATGGATTTACTTGGGTTTTCTCACAGTGCATTTAATTGGAAGCTACGCTATTTACCCCTTTAGATCATCTCTGTGCAGAAAAGGACATTACCAAAGCAGGACAAACATTTTCATAGGCCATATTAAAGGAAAGACATCATTTTTCTCCAGGGTCACAGTGAGAATGCTTAAAAATGTGTCTTCCTCTGAGATTGCATCACTGTCTCCTCTGTTCTACTCTAGATGATGGCACCTTTTTGGAGCACACCCCACCCTCCTCCTCTGGCGGAGAGGGGGAAGGAGGAGGTGGAGAAGTAACGCCTGTCTCCTCTACTCCCTCGGCATCAGTCACGGCTCCGGCCCTGGCCCCAAGCCTCACCCCAGCATCCCAGCCCACCATCTCCCTCCTCACCGACAACAACGCAGAGACTCTCAGTGTGGATTCCCTCACGCTGCTGCCCCCCGCAGGCTCACCCCACCTGCACCCCTGTGCCAGCCACATTCCCGCGGTGCACTCCCTCCAGAGGCCAGACGCGGTTATCGCAGAGGAGGAGAGTGACGAAGAGAAAAAGGGGGATAGGAAAGGAGAGCAAAGAGAAGAGGGGTCGCCGATGGATGAGACAGATGCAACAGTAAAAGAGGAAACCACAACGGACACCCCCACTGACGAGGCACCAGAGGGAGAAGATGAGCCAGAGGGTAACGAAACACCTCTAGAGGTGAATAGAGACCAACTCTCTGCTGCAGAGCTGCAAGAAAGAGACGACTCAGCGGAAGATACAGAAATACATAGTGAGACACCAGACTCGCCTGAACTGGATTAAGGAACACACACAATGATGTTCATGCACTTAAACTTGTCTCTACACGCTTAGAGGACAGTGAAGTGTGATAGTTCAACTATCCAGCTTGACTGCAGTATTTTTTCATGTTGCGACCTGTAGATAGTGTGAATAGTCGTTAGAAGATTCAGGAGGCATCTCAACATTTGTGTTTGCAGATGAAGAAAGACTCTTTTTATTCAGAGAGGACAGACAACGAGACACTGGTCGATCTCGGGGAAGGCTTAAAGCACATTTGGGTTCCTGTGCACTTGAGTGTGTCTGGTTGTGTTTTTAGCAAGCGTGTGTAAAAGCACGCAAACCAGCAACGTTTTTTACTCATTCTGATCGATTGTTTGTCAGCTCAAAGAAACACACACATACGCCACATGCTGCTGCTGTGAGCTCTTTATCCACTATTTTTGTGTCTTGTGTTCACCACTAATGTTTTGTGGTGGTGGTCACTTCCATGCTAACGCAAACACACACATGCTGTACATACAGTCCACACAGAGTCAGCTGCACTTGCCTTTTAACTGCTGCATGTCAGACCCGTAGGCAGTTTCTGCCATCTAGAACTGCCATTTTGAGTGAGTGAGTGAGTGAGTTTGTTTGTTTAGTTCTTACTGTTCCAGGTGTAACCTAACGATCCATTAATTTCCCACTGATTAACTGGTGTCTGCTATAGCGAGTGTATTAAATAATGTGCTGCATCTTAAGCAAGGACCCCCTCCCTTGAGGTCTCATACTGTACACATTAATTTGCTGTTAACGTGACATTGTAGCTTACACTCTTATCTTTTTTTAAGTGCTGTGCTCTGCTAGTAAACATTTGGATTCATCCATCTTAGGATGCAAGGTGAGATGTGTGAAAGCAGCTCGATTGTCATGGCAGCATACAGTCGGTTTCCATCGCAGTGAATTTTGCAGTGCAGTGTAACAAAGCATTTATTTGAGAGATGCAACAAAGCTTGACCTCTTTGGGTTTACTTTTACGCTTAACTTCTATTCTATATTACTAATTTCCTTCCTGTATCCATACAGTGGTTCATTGCAGGGATATGATAATGGGTGTTTATTCACAGAGGGGATTCACCAATCAGCAACCTGACTGGCCGAATAATTGATTTGAAAGATCTAAATGGAGCTGAATAAGTGGTACAGATGTTATACATAATGGATAGCATTTCACTGAGTAGTAGTAAATAATTCACTGGGTCCGTCCTTGCAGGCAGTCATTCATAAGGCATTTCAGGCTGTGGAAACACAGGTGAACTGCTGTTGTACTCATTGAAAAGTATCGTTGATATATTTTTGATTATAGATAAAGATAATTTGCTTGGTTAAATGAATCTGACTATCTCCTAGAGGGATGCAATATAATAGATATCATTGATGTTAGTCGTGCTGACTTCAAAGAGTCATATGACTGCGTTTGAAGTTACATCTGTGTCTGGTTGCCCCTCGAGCGCTGTACTGAGCTCAGTTTTACGCTCCATATAACTGGGAAAGGGCTTCAATACATAAATGCTGTAAACACTACAGTGATTGTTGGGAACGTCCTTTCCATAATTTGATTAAGTGTCTTAAAAAAGAGGATTCTGAGAATGATGTTAAAAACAAATTGCAACCCCAAGCACATAGTGTTGAGATTGTATTGTCATCGCAAAGTGAGCACACAACTGTTAAAACCTGGAAAAGTTGCAAATGGTAACCCCGAGAAATAAAAAAGACATTTTTGAGAAACCAACATTAACTTCTTCAAATGCTGCTCTGAGGTCAGTGTAGAGGGGCGCTCCTCCTTTAATCAGCTGAATAAAGCTTCACTACTGCAATAATTTTAAGAGCTACAGTAACAAAAGAGGGGGAGATGAATGTAACATATTTGATCATTTTGAATGGAATCAGTGTGTTTTATCGTTAATTCATGACTTGATTTGTAAATCTTAGGAACAAAAGCAGTGTCTCTCTCCCTCTCTCCTCATACTTTTTAATCCTTTTACTAACTTCTTCCTTTTCTCGTCCACCTTTGCTTTCCAGCTCTTCTTTTCTGTGCCATTATCCTACAGCTAAAGTCTTAATTCTGATCATTTTTTTATATGTACAGTCAAGTTTATAAAGGAGAAATTCAGAGCAATACCTTTTTTTTTGAGCATCTCTTTCCATCTTGCTAGTGTAAATAGCAGAAGAATGATAGTGATGGTCACTGGCGTGCTGAAGAGGCTTGGCACAAGTTGTAGAGCAGCTTCTGATGGTTTGACGGAGCACACCGCCATGTTTGAAAATAACATGGCGGCATGGCATCTGTAGCCATTGGCAACCATCTATTCAAACATGTCAAGCTTCCACTATTAAGTCTCTGATTGTAGTGTGTGTGTGTGTGTATGTAATATGTTTGTATGCTCTGTAAATGCTTTTTGCTTTTAAATCTGTAATTATTGTTAATGAACTGAAACAGAGGAATAAATAAATAACTGCAATAAATTATTCTACTTAACAACAGTGAGGCCGATGTATGAATCCTTTTGTTTATATAGAGAGACGGTGTTTTGGTAGTAACTCTGGTAGTAACAGCAGATAAGGTTCTCCTCAGTGCTTGAGCAAGAAAACAACAGGAAATATTAGAAAAGAACTGACAACCTCAGGAACACACACACATTCTTGTATACTAGGCTATATTACTGAGTGTGTGAAAGCTTCCACTGATTGTGCTTCATGGCTTCAAATGCCTTACCCTCCACAACCAGGTGGAAACTTGTTTTTGTAAAAGTTGTGTATTCTGACCTGAGTTCTTAAGTGTGTATGAGTGTGTGTGTGTGAGAGAGAGAGAACGAGGGAGCGCTGGTGGTGATGTCTTTTACACTTTCTACCTCTGCGTCATGTTGCTGTGGCTGCTGCAGGAGCCCTCAGTCACTTGTGGTCGGTATGTGTTGCTTTTATCGTGGTTGTTCTCTTCAGGGAAGTCTGGTGATGTGTGCGTAAACATGTTAATAGGTTCCTGGTACTACACCTAAACTGATATGTATGTGTGTGTGTCTTTGGTAGAGATCTTAGATTTGAAGATTTGCGGCGTTGTCCTGCGGAAGTCTGCACGCCCCCAAGTGTAAAACTAGCCAGTTCTGAGTATTTGCTGTTGCCCAAAGATTAATAACATGTACATCTACCTCTGTGGTTTTCCTCACATTTACCTCAATCTAAAGGTGTTTTTGGTGCGATTAATTCACACTTCAATGTATTTTTTCAGAAAATAGTTGTTTTGGTCACAAGTACTTTAACATAGAACATTAATATTACCGTTTAGGCAAGTCAATATTTTAAAGTGTTGTGAGTAGGGAGAACAGAACAGTGTTACTTAAGGTCCCTGACATACACCAGTTGTGTGTCCCACCCTAGTTAGCTCCGTAACAAGATCATCCTTGCTCTAACCAACGTTTTACTATATAAAACTATATCAAAGCTTGGCTCATATTCACGTCCAATGCCAAGCTCGTATTATGAAATATCTCCTGTTATTCTGTGTGTGTGTGTGTGTGTGTGTGTGTGTGTGTGTGTGTGTGTGTGTGTGTGTGTGTGTGTGTGTGTGTGTGTGTGTGTGTGTGTGTGTGTGTGTGTGTGTGTGTGTGTGTGTGTGTGTGTGTGTGTGTGTGTGTGTGTGTGTGTGTGTGTGTGTGTGTGTGTGTGTGTGTGTGTGTGTGTGTGTGTGTGTGTGTGTGTGTGTGTGTGTGTGTGTGTGTGTGTGTGTGTGTGTGTGCATGTGCATGCATGCGCGTGTGTTTAAAGGACAGAAAAGTCCAAAGAGAGGATTCCACAGAAATCAGCTGATAAGAACACCTCACTTCACCTTTCACTTCTCAAAATAGTCGGGAATGTCCTGCAAACTGAGAAGCTATGAATAAAACTGCTACGAATGATTCACTCGCCACCCCACAAGAACGCACACAATTTGTTCTTAAATCTTTTATTTTCAAGTGAAATATTATTCGCTATGAATATGACACTATAACGTGTGTGTGTGTGTCTGTGTCTGTGTCTGTGTGTGTGTAGGTGCGGCTACATTTGCCTACACACAAAAGAATACAAAAAAATCCCCCAAAAGATCACAAAGCCTTATGGTATGGTTTGGCTTTAGCGTTGGAGTTCTGGTTAGGTATGAGGAAGAGGTTGGAGGTTAGTTCAAGTTAGGAACGAAGAGAAGCCTACACTATGCTGTCTGAAAAAGTGACACATACTCACATATGTCATGAAACTGCAAAACTTGAAAAAATGATTCTGCTTTCTAATGTCAGTTGGAGTCAAAGTTCATCTTGTTTCAAAGCTCACATCTAGTTTACTGTTCCAACGCGTTTATATCTTTTACCACTAACATGATTGTCTTTCTTAGCATTTTTATTTTTACTAATACAAACCTTAGCGTCGGTTTAACAAAATGAATGCTTAAAAGACTAGTTTAATTTGGGAAATGCGCTATCATTCCCATGTCGGTACAGTAGGCCTAATGTTTAATAGGCCGATGATAGCCAGTTAGCTTAGCTTGGAACAAAGACTGTAAACAGCTAAGCTGGCTCCGTCCAAGTATCATTTACAGCTACATATATATGACTCACTAATATGTCTTTGTCCGTATGAAACCAAAGTTTAAACCAGCAGAGACTACTAACTTACTTATGTTAGCCCAAGCTAGCATGCTGCTCATACCAAAGCTTCATATTTACAGTACAAACACGAGTTGTATAAGTCTTCTTATCTTACTCTCACCAAGAAAGGAAATAGTAGTATATATTCATATATATCCTAAATTGTCATATTAATAACAAGCCCTGCAAATAGTAAAGCAAAGGGACAGTGAAGTATGCAAGGTGACATTTTTAGGATATTATTTCTTGAAAAAAGACTTCCATTTCTTCTCTTGAGTGTGTTGAATTGAAGTGTTTCCCAACAATGACATGACAAACATGTCATATGTTCAACAGCCATGTGCCCCGTGTGAAGAAACCGACAGGATGGAGAGGGGGGGGCAGCCTGGCAGAGGAAGGAAAACTACTATTATTCTTGAAAAGACGCTGAGAAGTTGTATCATTGTTGTTTGGCAGTCTGATGGTACTTTCACGAGCTCCATACTCCACAGCTCCAGAAGACCTTGATGTATGCAGCAGTTGAACTCTTCCAACTTGTGAATCAGATTAAAAGAAAGTTAGATCAATTTCTGCTGCAACTCCACAACACTTGTGCAAAAGGTTTGTACGGTTCCTGTTTAATCACTGCTTGTTTCACACAGCGGTCCCATCCCTTTAAGCATAGCTTATTTTCTGTAGTGTTCAGAGAAGCATTCTGCTCCTATGTGACTGCAGCTATAGAATGTGTGCAATGTCACACACTGAATACCAAATGAATACTCACCACAAATGCCACACTCACGAAAGAATGCTGATCTTTCACTCAGTGAATTGTGAAGATTGGCAGTCTTTTGTATCTTCATTATGCACTAGACTAGACAGGCTTTTATCTACAGTATGTGTGTAGTCTTTTGACCATTGACTGTATAAATTCTGCTCCCGAAAAATCCCCAAAAGTGCAAAGAGGTGGACTCCCAGAGGACCGAATGAAGCCCGTCTCCGAGCTACCAAGCTAGCCAGACTACTTTGCCGGGGGACTTTGACAGAGTTACTTAGTGGATGTATCAATTAAAATTCAGGCAGTCAGACCGCAGCACCGGTTGTCCCAGTAGACTGAAGACCAGCAGCAGTGTTGGGTCTAACCTGAGTTGGGACAGATCCAGAGCCCAACCCCTGGTGCGTTTGCACTGCCTTAACTAGAGCTGCAACTGCAGTGAAACCTTTTCCCTACCCAAGGTTTTTTACTACCACAATCTAATTATGTGGTCTAAGACACAGTTTGAAAAAAAAATTAATTTACCTTAGTTCAAATGAGATTATAGCAACACATCAGTGATGATAATGAAAATAATTTGATTAAAAGCTGTTGCAAACAGTGCACATGCTTATGGGCTGAACGCTCCTTAGGTCCAATTAAATATACAACAAGCTGTATTATTAGTCGGATATTTGGATAATTCCCCAAAAGAAACCGACACATGACATCCATCGAAACAGTTTAGTATCCATGCACCAACACACCACAAACACGGCTGACAGCTAAGGTGTCGTGACAGTTGCTAGCAGCCAGATTAATTATGCAAAACCTTTGCAGAAGCCTTAATATAATTAATATTAAAAAAATCACTCCTCTTATAGCTGTCATGAATAGTGAAATAAGCTTTAAAGACCAAAACTGTTTAACTAGACTGTAAAAATTTTTTTATTTCTGCTGTAAAGTTTGTCATTTTAACATGAGGCTCTATAGAGATTTGCTCTGTTTCGGAGCCAGCCTCAAGTGGACACTCGACGAACTGCAGTTTTTGGCACTTTCTTAATTTCTCAGACCCGGACATCTCCTACTTGTACTTTTATTCCGTTCTGCTAATTTTCCATTGTTTATAATATGCTCTTCACACAAAACTTTTATCATAATTCTAAAATGATACATTCATTCTTACTCTGACCCTGACCTTGATCTAATTTATCTCTGTCAAACCAATAACCCCCAAAATTTCCCACTTCCTCTTGAGAACATTTTAACCTGCGTGGCTGGGTCCTCATTAGGTTAAAAGTACTAAACGCACACACACACACAAGCACATAAACACAATCACGCACACTCATTATGTGTCACCTTTGCCCCTGTTTCTGGTAAGTGTCTTTGTCTAAGCGTAACAGTCCATTTACTACCAATGTAACCCCACCCACCTGTCACTTTACCCTACACAGATGAATCACTGTGGTGACGATACTGTACGCTCACACTTCCTGTCTGTCTGTTGATCCTATTGTCTGTGTGTGATTGTGAAGGTGTGTGTGTTTGTCCCGCCCTCTCTCTGCATCCCCCGCTAACACCTCTCCCTGCATATGACGTGATTTGGGAAAGAGAAATACGACAGTAAAAAAAAGCAAGGTTAGTTTAAATAAGCTTTATTTCAAATATAATAGAAAATAAAAATAATATAAAAATATTCTAATAAAGACAATTTTATTATCTGCCTGGCAGAGATGATTGAGTACGAGGCGCTATGCCTCTACATACAGTACAACTTAACACCAGACCTCGTGACTCCAATAGTGTCTGACATCCTTTACAGTGTTCCATCAGCATGCTGTCAGCCATGATGGCAGCTTTTAAAAAGACATCAAGTGGTATTTGAGCCATCAGTGCTGGCAAACATTCATGTGTGATGTAAACTTTCAATGACATTAGAGTATTAAAGTCTGCTACAAAAGTCAACCCTACTGGCACCACGACCTGTGATGGTTTCAGTCGTACCCCCCAACAAGTCCACTCTGTTGCTGCTCTTAATGTCCTTCCAAGATCCACTTTTAAATAATTTTGGGCGCCTGGTGGCCACAAACAGGTCACAAAAGAGCCTGCAGTTGACCCCACTAGTTCTTTTATCTCTGTAATAGCTCTATTGTGTCTGTAGATTTCTATTAATGCAGCCTTTTCCAACTTTCCACACTTCCTCAGGACCAGAAAGTGCTCTGTCTTTGCGCAAGTTGAGTCTCTGTAGGTAATGTATGTTGAGTTGTCATGCCCTGTCCAATTGAAGACGGCCTGTACTTGACTTTGGCAATAAAGTTTCTTTTGAAACAATTTGCAGCTTTCAAGCTCAAAACAGTCAGATGCTTTTAACCATGGCGATACAGTCTTAACCTCCAACACACGATGGGCAGGCTTTACCAAACGCTCGTCTTGTTTACTGTTACTTGGTAAAAAGTGCCTTCTTGAAACTAAAAATAATACTATCATAGTTTGTAAGGAAATTCCAACAGAAAGTCTTTGACAACATGGGTGAGTGGCAGCTCTGGCACCCGGCTTGCTCCGCCACACAGCCCCATGATGCTCTTCCTGCACAGCTCCTGCAGTGTTGGCTCCCATTTCCTGTACGGGATACTCAGGCTCTTTTTGGGAGAATTGATGTAATGCTCCAAGAGGGCAAAAAGTGTTGGGAAGGAGCGCTCGTTGCCCGCCAGTGAGAACTTTTGCCGCTTATAGCTGATGCGCACGCTGACCGGCCCGCCCTTGCCGTGGTAGGACAACGTGAAGAAGACGTCTTTCTGCCGGCTGTCACGGATGAGGAAGCTGCCCAGCGGAGCGTCCCGCAGCATGCGATGGGCGTCCTCCACTCCCAGAGGACCCCAGTAGAAGGAGCTGCGCTCGAGCTTGGACGCTGTGTCTGTGATGATCTTGCAGTCCTCCTTGCAGGAGAAGGTAGGGAAGTGGGTCAGAAACACAGAGGGGACGGACGGCAACCTCGGGTTTGGATCCGCGGCGGCCCGATGCTGAAGCTGTTCTGACTCTGTGCGCTGAGGGCTGAGAGCAAGGTCGTGCCTAGCCAGCGGTGATGACAGTGATGATGATGAAGATGAAGATGAGGATGAGGATGAGGATGAGGATGATGATGACGACGACGAGCTTGACAACTGAGACTTTTCATGGCCTTCCACTGTGCTATCGGCTACCATCCTACAGGGGAGAGAGGCCCCAGACCCTCTCCCATCTCTAACCACCACACTGACATCCTGAAAGAGACAACACAAGGAAGAAAGAGTTATTATCAAATGACATTTTACAGCAGCCTAGTTAAACTTAAGTCAGTCAAGACTTACATCTTTCTGACAAAATTACAAAGAAAGTGAATTTCATCATCCACAAGAACAACACGCAACTTTGAGGCATGACCATGTAAGGCCCTGATGCTCTGACAGAAGAAATGCTTCCATGTATGTGTGGGTGCGTGTGCACAATTCAGTGAATGTCAGTGAGTGTGAGGTTCAAAATTCATTCAAGTTTCCATAAAGCGGTACAGTGTTTGATATGACTGGAATCTGTGGTTAGGCCAAAATACAGTCAGCTCTGATGTCAGCCGCAGTCATATCACTGTACTCTGTAGACACACACACACACACACACACACACACACACACCCACACACACACACAAAGTTCATAGGGTTTATAGCACTAGATTAATTTAATAATTTCTGCCTTAATGACTGAAACAACAGGTTGAAATAAAAATAACTAAAAAAATAAAACCTATAATAATAAACTATAAATAATAAACATTTTGTTGTGCATGAGCTACAGCGCTGGAGCCTGGGCTGAACATTGTTAGATTGGATTCTGTAGATACTCATCATCTGAGTAGCCTACAACACGAACCCATTCCCAAATCTCATCACATTCAGCATCAACAGGCCTATCCTGTGCGTGAGTCACCTTCCTCCTGTGCAATTCAATATGAATAACCTAAAACTTTTTCCAAGAGTTAACAAAAACAAGCTTAAAATTCCAGGAAAAGGTAATGACTAACAGGTGGCGACCTGTGTTGTAATTATGGGGATTCTTTCACCAACACATGTTCAAGTCATGAAGATGGAACAAATTCACATTATCATATTTCTTTCTTATATATATATATATATATATATATATATATATATATATATATATATGTGTGTGTTATTGCTTGTTTATTCCATTGACTGCATTGTCTGGTAAGGTTTTAGCTTACCAGACAGCTTAAGCTGCTATTAACATCTGAATAGTGAGAATGCATTTTTACCCAAAGATGTCCATGCACTTCGAGGCACAGTTTAACTTCATAATGCTTCATTTGTTTTCATTGAACAGGGCCCAGGGGACAAAAGCAGTCATACCTGTTGCAACCAGACCTGCAAAAAACACCCAATAGCACAACATAACTCCAGTCTGATAAGTCTTACCGTTTTGTTCTAACAACAGCAGCTGATTAACAATCCGTTTGCCTGTAATCCCAAAGCGCAAACTCTGAGATGAGATGCGCAAAATGTCCTGCAAGTAATCCGTGACGCGGCGCAGCCTGGAGGGCACGGTTGCTTATGACAGCTCGGACCTTGTCGACCTGCTTGACTGTGACTTCCACCCGTCAAATCATCCTCTCGTGTGTGAGTGTGTGTGTGCTGGCGTGGTTAACACTTCTCCTGTCTTTATAGTCCGCTAGCCCCGCCTGTTACAAGCTTCCTCGAATAGCCACGAGTCGTTTCTCTGAAATGAAACAGAATCGAAAGTGAAACTAAGTTTGGAGCAGCCCCTCTGCTCTTTCATTTCTTTTGAACGAAGTTATTATTTGGAGAATTTCAAGAAAGCCGCAAAGCCACATGACAGTAGACGTTTACAGAAAGACAGGTGACAGATCCGAGTAATGGCAGCATTTATTACACATGATCTGGGTGTTTTGAATAGTAGCCTATTCTCTCTCTCTCTCTCCCTCTCTCTCTCCCTCTCTCTCTCTCTCTCTCTCTCTCTCTCCCTCTCTCTCTCTCTCTCTCTCTCTCTCTCTCTCTCTCACTCTCTCTCCCCTTGCATCTCTCTCTTTATTGACTGGTTAGAAATATTAAACTCTGTAGGCTATAATTAAACATGCTTACATCCAAACATCAGTCATTTCAAAAGAGCTCAAGATGTTTATCGTGTGGGATGGCCCTGCCTGAAGCTGTTCCTATCAAATGACATATCAAGTCAAATGTCTTTCATGTCTGGTTTTGGTTGCAGTCTCAGCTGGCAGGTCAAGCAGAAATTCCTGATAAAAATAAGGCACACCAGGTGCATTTTACTCAACCTTTGCCCAACAAGGTAAGTCCCATAACGATTAACGCTCTCTGCAGTCACAAAGCACTCATGTAGGTGATAATAGCGAGTCACATAATAAAGGAAATTGAGATCTTTCTGTTTCCAAAACAAACAAAAAAAGCAGTAGTGAACAATTTAATTTGAGCGACCAAATCAGTGTCTCGGCTGCACTTCTTCATTTTTTTGTATGGGCTCTTGGACTTCACAATTGAGGTGATTCATCTCAGAAATGCTTCTATTGTGACATCCTGACCTGACAGTCATTTCACTATTTTAACTTTTAACACTGAGCCCAGCAATCAGCCCAGTTCCCCAGTTAATCCCTTTTTTTTTTTTAAATGATTTAGTTTGTAGTATTAATGGGAAGTAGGTGACACATCATAGCATAATTCATTTCCCTCCTTAGCTGGTGCTTATAACCTGACCAGTGAGACTCAGATGTGTGCTGTTGCCTGTTTATGAGTTCAGTGTCAAGTTTTTCACGCAGTCAAGTCAAATCCTTCTGCAGTCCCGTTTTGGCTGAGGATTTTACAGTGCATTACATAATTAGGGTTTCATGCCAAATGATTAATACATTCGTGGCCTATTTGTCATAGCTGTGTATTACTAGTGTAATGTACAGTAAGGCCTGCAAGTTCATTCTAAGCATATTTGCACATGAAAACATGCACATGCATCACCTTGTCATAAAAATATTGTCTGCACACACACACACACACACACACACACACACACACACACACACACACACACACACACACACACACACACACACACACACACACACACACACACACCTAATAGATCTAAACATGTTTTAGAGAGGTGAAGTTGAACTAAGCCCCAGGTGAGAGAGCAAGACAGACGAATAGAAAGTTAAGGAAAGGCACTGCTTAAAAAGAGACAGAGACAGGCCGGCAGACAGGTGATAGCTAAGAAAGACTGTGTGAGGTCATAGTTTATGTGTGTGTTGGGGTTGGTTTCATTTTATCAGGACCGGTCTGACTCAACAAGTACTCAGATTAGCAGCCTGCTGCTTCCATCACATGGGTTTTATCTGCTAGTGTTAATCATGCCCACCTTGTAGCGTTGAGATCAAACCTCAGGCTTTCTTAGTATCAGTCTGGCACTGCTCATCTTCTTCATCAGGTGGCCGACCGGGAAATCTCCCGGTTGTCCCGATGGCCACTCCGCCCCTGCTAAACGTTATAAACGAATGGTTCACACTGTGTGTATTTTGTAGGTGACTTTGAAAATCGTTGCTGTTATCAGAAATGTAATCTCATCTGTTTTTACCTTTAACTAACGGCTGGTGAACATTATGTGCACAATGCAGTGTTGGAGCATGCAGAATACTAGATTTGTGCAGCAAAAGGTGATGCAAGTAGGGAGAGAGAGACAGTCAGTGAGAAAGAGGGCTGGGTGTGTGTTAATCAGAAACACACGGTAACTCTGGATGTGTGCCACTGCTGTCTCTGCAAGTTTGTCTGGGATTTCTTACGTGCATGGCAGACATATTCTCTCTATATTCTACACGATCTAAATCACTATCGTTTCGTGCAGTTTGTATTAGTGTGCCAGTATGTGTCCCTGTGTGTCTTGCGTGCACACTCTGTGTTTATTTGCACATGTAAACATACTCCATGAGTTTCATTTCTGTGAAACAGGGAGAGATTGAAGAGGCTGAACCGCTTAACAGAGTGCTTGCGTGATTACAGATCCTTGTTGACCATTGTGTCTGTTTGTGTGGTTGTGTGGTTGTGTGTGTGTGTGTGTGTGTGTGTGTGGTTGTGTGTGTGTGTGTGTGTGTGTGTGTGTGTGTATGTGTGTGTGTGTGCATGAATGAATGCAGTGATTCAACAGACAATACATGCATTGATTTAGATTGAAAAATAACACTATGTTGCAATTCTTTAGTTATTTGTTGATGTAGCCACATGGATATTTGGTATATTATTATGTCTCTGCTGTTCTTCTTTTGTCCTCAGTGGGTGATGCCTCATCGATGAATGACGGATTGATGAAAAATGCAGAGTAGGAGAAATCCATATCTGGATATCTGGAGCTCGTTTGTACTTTCAAACGCTGCATGTGTCGGGAGAATATACTGAGACGTGACTGCTGATTAGCAGCTGTTTCTGAATATAAGCAGGTGAAACATGTCGAAGCACATGCACCCTGGAAGTCTCTGCAGCTGCAAGCTGATACATTTGTGCTCTTTGGTTTTTTTTTTCTTGCCTCATTATATTGTAGACCTGCAATTTTCAGCTCACAAAAGATCAGATCGTGTTCGGTTACAACTGAAAACAGCAAAGGCAGATATTAGGTGATAAATAGGTGTGTGTGCTGTGTGTCTGTATGGGTGTGTCCTCATCCGTGACTGTCTTTCAGGTAAATTGAAACGTTTGATTCCCAGAGGTGTTCTGGTGAAGTGACTCTGTGTGTCACTTCACCTGCCCACAAGGGGGAAAGGAAATCTACACTTCCTTGTCTGGAAAACTGGAACGTTCTCCAAAACTTGAAAAGTATTTCTTCTTCCTGTTCTTTGTTAACATTTGCACAATTGATAGCAGTGACTAAGAGGGTTGATGATGGGAAATTAGTGTGTGCATGTTGTTTTTTGCCATTCACATTGTACAACTGTTCTTCCTCTGGTACAATGAATTCTGTCTCACTGTCCACTCATTCACATTGTAACATTTTAATTCATTATTTATTGTCCTGCGGATAAGCACTGGTGTAAGTGTAAGGGCAGCATCATCTCCCCACCCCAACCCCCACATGTGATCATCAGGGTTTGCTCCAAAGCAGAATGTACTTTCGATATGAGGACGATCTGAAAATGAGGAAATATTGACCTTAAATCATTTTATTATTTATTTTATTATTATATTCTGAGCTACACTTTCAGTTTACTATACTTTTGCTTTCAAGTGATAAGGATTGACTGGTATTTGAATGGCCAGTAACACTGATAAGGCCTGAATAGCAGTTACAGTAAATTACAGTTATCTTCTAGTAAACATTACAGAGCACACATATCTGCTGTAAACCTGCTGTGGAGCTTTTGTGCTGCAGACATTATGGCAGTGTCCTGGTGTACTCTAGGGTGTGTGTGTGTGTGTGTGTGTGTGTGTGTGTGTGTGTGTGTGTGTGTGTGTGTGTGTGTGTGTGTGTGTGTGTGTGTGTGTGTGTGTGTGTGTGTGTGTGTGTGTGTGTGTGTGTGTGTGTGTGTGTGTGTGTGTGTGTGTGTGTGTGTGTGTGTGTGTGTGTGTGTGTGTGTGTGTGTGTGTGTGTGTGTGTGTGTGTGTGTGTGTGTGTGCGCGTGTGTGTGTGTGTGTGTGTGTGTGTGTGTGAGTAAGGGATGTAGTTTTTCTAATGTGCATCATCCAAGAACTTCTGTTTGTCGAAGCTTCTTAGTTTAAATCATTCACTTTTGACATAAACAGTCTTAAATCTGAACACTTTTATTCTGTTTGTTTTGTTGTTTTGTGTCTTTTATTACCACAAGCCTGTCATTTTTTTACTGATGAGCCTTACAAGACGGCATGAAAGAAAGATGTAGAAGAAGAAAATAGATGCATAAAAAACAAAGACAATATGAAGAATAACTGAACATATTTGAAACATAATAAAAATAATAAATAAATAAATAAAAAAGACAGTTTGTTGAAGGAGAAATCTCACTTAGCCCCACCTATCACAACAGTTGCTGCACTTATCATTGTGGGAAAGTGTGTGAGTGTGGGAGGGAGTGGTAAATGCCTTGGCTTGTTCATATTTAAGATTTAAGGTTCAAGAGGATTTATTGTCATTACAGTCATGTACACAGTACACAGTGAAATGAAATGACGTTTCTCTAGAACCACTGTGCAACATACATTCTACATATTAACACCTAAAACAAAAAATACTACAAAGTGCAAACAAAGTAAATAGAAAAATGTACAAAACACCAACGCAGGAAAGTCAGACAAAGTGCGGGAATATGCCGTTGCATAGTGTGGATGTGAGGGATCGTTTGTTTTGGTACCTTCTGCCAGAAGGGAGGGGTAGGGTGGGGTCAGCTGCAATGCTGGTTGATTTGCGGATGCAGCGTGCGGTGTAGATGACTGACATGGAGGGGAGAGAGACTCAGATTATCTTTACTGCTGTACTCACTACTCGCTACGGTCCATGCTGGTGCAGTTTCCAAACCATTTATCCAAACCAATCACAAGTGTCTTTGGCAGAGCTAGGCGGATGGTGCCCTTGCAAAATAGTGAACCTAGCGGAAGGGGTCTGACATTTAGTGCGGGATGTCAGGTCCCTTTTGCTTTATCCCAGCACTGTACATCTGGTGAGCCACACTTAAGAAGGAATTTGTGGAATTCGTGTTTTGATGCTTGTTGGATACCATGAAAAAGCAATGCTATTGTTGCCTTTGCCTGTAAGTGATTTCATGCCAAATGATTAATACATTTGTGGCCTATTTGTCATAGCTGTGTATTACTAGTGTAATGTACAGTAAGGCCTGCAAGTTCATTCTATGCTATTGTTGCCTTTGCCTGTAAGTGATTTATTTGACATCCACCTTTTTTGGGCTGTTGTCAACCACAATAACGCCTCAAAAAATAGTTAATAATTATACATTTTGGCATTTCCCAGTGTCTTTGGTAAGCAGACAACAACACCTTAATATCAAACTCAGTCAGTCAGGTGGCATTCTTAATATGGCAGATTCTTTTATGTTCGAACTGTTATTGCATGGAGTCAGTCAGAGGGAAGACAAGAACCAGCAGGCCTCGGCAGCGCCTGTCAAAGTTCCAATACAGTAATTTTGATCCAGTAGTTCCTGTATTCATTTGTCAAAACACAATTGAGTTGGGAAGAAAGTGGAAGTAGAGCTGCAGTAAAATGAAATGCTGCACTTCAGTGAATCTTTACTGATTATAGTAAGGAGGTTCTAGAAATTCACTGGGACATGTAATACTTTCTTTTTCGCAAAGTGGGAAACACGCACATATAAACTGGTATCAGTTTTGCAATCAGGATGATATGAATGATAATAAGTGAGTTCTGCACCAAAGGTATTACAGATGAATGTGAAAATACAATGTCTCTCATGCATTTCTAACGCTTACGGGAAGCACCCCAGCCTTGTTTTACATTTTACTGCTAATCAATAAAATCCCTATACGGCCACAGCAGTTTCCAGTGCTGCCTAATGTTAAATAATATCATGTCATCAGGCTGTAAAAAGGCATGTTAAATGTTTAACTAAGTGATTCATTACTTTTTTCCAGACTTTTTTCCAGACTTTAAAATAATACATATTCATGAGGCCAAATTGAGTTCAATCTGGAAAATAAAAACTAACGCTAACAGCTAATAACAAAACTTCAAAGCGTTATATATTCAAGTAATGCTTGTGCTCTCATTCGTTCATTTTGTTGGTCGTCCCCCAGACATATTTCACATTAACTGACGTGCCTTTGTTTCCTGTCTCTGACAGAACAATGGACCATTATTGTTTCTGACTTGCTCTGTTGAAAAAAAACAGGCAGCAGAACAGTACAGAAAAGGGCTCTGTAAAACAATTTCATGGACACATTTTCAGAGCTGAATTAATGGCATCTTCCTAACCGTTCACTCAAGCATGTATTTTTAAACAACACAAATAAGGTTGTCTGTCACGGCCCTTCTGTTGAAATATAAAGGTCTTTCAGCAAGTGAAAACAATTTTCAGTAAGGCAGTTGAGTGAAACCAGTCTGACAGCTGCACTAATCAAAGTTCTCCCATCATGACTTGTCTTCTTGGAAACTCAGAGGAATATGTTCATTTCCTACTAATGTGATGACCACATCACATGAAAAAAATGCATTGATTAACTCTTGATTAATTAATTCGGATTTCCAAAGTGTTTTCCTCAATATGGCAGTGTTTTGAGTGCTTGAGTATCGCAGGCACATGAAACAGCCTTTATAACAGGCAAAGAAAGGTAAATATTGATGAGTGAAATGAAGTGAAGAACTCTGGGCCCTGATGCTTGATGATGAGCCAAACTGGGGGGTCAGGCCCCCTCCCACAATAAATCTGAGGGGTGGCGAGATTACGAAGTTTACTTTTCTCAAATATTTACTTTAAGGGGTAATATTGGATCATTTTACCCCCTTGAGCCTCAAAGTACTTTTCCTGCACTATTGCCAAAGATCATCTGTCCCCTCAGTCCACTCCTGTAGTTTGCCAGCACCTCGGACACTCTTCAGTCCATCCTTCTCTGCTGCTTGCCATCCATATTTCTCTAGCACAGCCCTGCAAACCTCTGGTTCTTTGCCGAATGAGCAAGAGTAAGTATAATGCGTTATTTGGATCTGGTGTGTCTAGGATGTGGCAAAAGATTTTCCCGACATTACACAACAACAAATAAAAATTTCTAAATTGAGTCATGTTTATCGACAGGATTGAAGCCGGTGTTCATGTTTCTGCCACTCTGTTTGCCCTGATTCTGAGCAATAATGGTAATGATCCAAGTCATACTGTAAGTATCTGTGCTATCGTCCTACCAAGCCTTACTTCTGTTGACTCGGCCAAGTGGAAGCACTGCCATGTTCATTCAAACTTTGGCTCCCGGGCGGCTGGTGGAACAGTGGGTAGATGCATGTCTCCCCCTCTCTCTCTCCCAGCATTTCCTGTCTGTTCTACATAATAAAGGCTTGAAAAACTGCCAAAAAAAATAATCTTTTAAAGAAAAACCTTTGGCCTCCTGCCCCGCTTTGAGACACTGCCATTTCACAATCCCTGTAAATAGTGTGCAAAAAAATCTTACCCTTATTAGACAAATGTTTTACGAATTGCTGCATGGGGATGTTACTGCGCACGCAGATGTTAATCTACTCAGCGTCAAGATGTCTGCTGAGAGGAGGTCTGCCCGGATTCACATTTGGTTTTAGTCTTTAGCTGCCACTTGCTCTTTCCAAAAACTCACTGTAACAAAACAGCGTGAGGCTAAACTATAGAGCTCTGCAACTGTTTCACTGTTTCAGAGTGGCTTAATTGGTTAATTGCCCTCAGTATGTATTCAGTGTGAAATCAGTGTTACACAATGCAGTTATTGGAATCCAGCGAGCCGTGTCAAAGTAGTCAGAATGAAAGTGAAAGAAACATTTAAGATTAAAGGTCCTCAGTAATTTGAGATGAGGACTTAAGTCCTGTTGAGTTGTATTTTCATGCTGCCCCTCCTCTTTCTATAAAAGGATGCGACAGTTTAAGAAGTGAAGCAAGGACTGGATTGATGGTGGGTGGAGTGCTGAGAACACTTATAATTTCTTTATCAACAGCACAGCTGTCTGTAAACACATACTTATTTTATAGTTGAAGAAAGAGGATCACAGTGACACAAGGACCAGATGCATGAACACTCTCACACAAACGGCAGATAATACACAAATGAAAACAGGATTTTTTCTTTCCCCTCAAAAGTTGCTGTGCATGCTTTGTGTTATTGTGTGACTGCATTCCAAAAAGTGTGTGTGTGTGTGTGTGTGTGTGTGTGTGTGTGTGTGTGTGTGTGTGTGTGTGTGTGTGTGTGTGTGTGTGTGTGTGTGTGTGTGTGTGTGTGTGTGTGTGTGTGTGTGTGTGTGTGTGTGTGTGTTACTGCCTGTGTACGTGTGTTTGCTTGTGTTTGTCTTAAAATCGTGGTGCAAGTTCATTCCAGCGGCTGCTCTGCCACAGAAATGCTCCATATCCTAGGAACTGACAGTGAATGTGATCTGCTATGCGGGCAAACCTTCCTCCGGCCACATGGCAACAAATGATGCAACAGAGTTGGTAAAAATCCTGATTGGCTCTTTTTTTTCTTTATGCTGCCTTCAAGGACTGTTGGAGATGTAAACAATCAATAGATATTATGTTGTTAAGCTTTTAGGCAGGCTTGTAAACGGCATTTCTTCAAAACCTGCACAGCAGACCTACTTTATCATAAATAACTTAAAGCAACTATTAAGGCTGTGATGTAAGTCTAATCATTTCTGCCATTACCATTTTGCTCCTATATTAGCGTATAGATCTCTCCAATGTCTTCTTTGCCAACTTAAAGAAACCAGTGTTGATTAATACAAAAAATAAGGACATGACTCAAAGAGAAGTATAGTTGGGCAGGTTCGTCTGAAAAGACTTCCCTTCACTTCTCTTGGAATTGTGAGTTTGGGGTAATTTTGGGGGATTTATCATGTCCGTGTAGAATTTCAGGTTCCTTAAAGGTTTTCTGGAAAATCATCATTCAGCAGAAACTCATCTTCACAATCTGTAAAGATGATTATCAGATTAAATGGTGCGTGTTGAAGCCTGCATGTGTTTTCCCAACACACAACAAATAAAAGAATGACAATGTTATACATGACAATGATAAACTGGCATGCTAGTTTACAATTGTTCACTGTCCTGCATACACATGGATACAGACACACAATTAAACTTTTTTTATTTAGTGACTTATTCTCTCTCTGCTTTTACTCTGGAATTCCTCAACAGACTATCGAGTTTAATGAGACCATGCAAGTATAAAACTTAGCTAAAGTGCTTTGGCTGCGTAAGGGGGTGATTACACCCTCAGTTCGTTGCCTTTATTCCAAACCATTGGTAAAAGTGCTGCGGTTTGTTAAAGTTACCCCAAAGAAACCAAAGCAACTTGCACATAGCTTACTTACTGGTTTGAAACTGTAATCCTGTTGGGGTGAAAATGTGTACGGCGGAGGAGTCAAACTGAATCTGACCTCAGATCCTGTGAATTCAACTGACCCAGAATGACTGCCACTGTTCATATTCAATGGTCTTTGTGCCAAAATCAGAAAGACAGGGAAAAAAGGCAAAATATTTGGTCTAGACTGTTTAGTTTTTGAAGATATCTGCTGGCAGGTATCTCAGTCTTTTAGTGCAGTCCATGGTGCAAAGTTATGTAGGCAGAGACCACGGAGAGGGTTTTATGTTAGGAAATAACAATTCTACACTTTTCCTCTCCAATACCTGAAAATGCTGGAGCACTCTGATAGAAACTGGATAAAATGTGGCAGGTAAAAAACATAACTAGTTTCCATATCCATGTAGGATTGCTTTTCATTGACAATACAGTTCAACGTATAGTTTTCTCCGGGCCCGTCACAAAGCTCAGGTAACTGACACACCTCACTGTGAATATGAATCCTTGGTGGTAAGGGTGGGTGGAAATACCTCTTCCACCGTAATCATCCTTATTGACTCCATCAAGTTCGCTGAGCTGTGGTGACTCAGCAACACCCCCCCCCCTTCCCGAATTTTACCTTACAAATACGATTGAGTGATTGCTTCACATTCAGACATTATAAATACTAAATGAGACTCCTATGATGACCTTGATATTTAAACTGCTATCATACTACACTATCTACTACCTTTACTGTTGCTATAATTACATTACCTATACTAATCTTACTACTGCTACTATTTCTTCAAAATGAGTTATCTCATACATTTGAGTCAAGTCTTACATGTATGTCGCAGCATTTACTGTTTATCTTGATTCTGCCTCCTCTCAGGACCATCTTACACTTACAGGAATACACAAACACACACACACACACACACACACACACACACACACACACACACACACACACACACACACACACACACACACACACACACACACACACACACACACACACACACACACACACACACACACAGTTACAGGCTTACCGTACATAGTCCTAATCGTCATTCTAATCTTTCCACTAAACACAGTCCCAGTCATAAATTAAACACGAATACACACACAAACCCACATACACAGACACACACGCCGACACACCACAGCTCTGTGGTCGTCCCCATTTCATACTGACTCAGTTTTATGAAGTCATGTGATCTTCTATCAACTTGGTAGTAGCTGGTACTTGGAGCCAGTAGTAACCCAGAAGACCATGGCAGTATGTGCGTGTACGAGTGCATCAATTCATTGAAGCCTACGTACCTTGGCCTATTAAAAGAAACACACACGCCCACATCTGTGTACACACTTGATTTTTTTTTTTGCTTTAGCCACAAATGCTGCATATCTGGTCCTTTCACGCATCATATGTGGATCTATTGTAATAAGCGTCAGACATGACATGTTAGCCTACTTGATGTAATGCTCTAAAATAGCGTCTTCACGAGAAACTATATTTGATGCTTCTAGGATTGCGCATCCTTTTCAACAGAAAAAAAAGAATTTAACCATTTTCACTTTCAAAGAAATTAAATGATGAAATGAAAGTTATGTCAGCGTCACATTGTTTGTCATTAAACAAAAAAGGGAATAGGTTTGTACTGTTACTGAAACAATGATTCTTTATTGTGGTCAATTGCCTACGTTTGTCCAGACTGTATACTGTGTGTGTGTGCGTGTGTGTTTGTGTGTGTATGTGTGTGTGTGTGTGTGTGTGTGTGTGTGTGTGTGTGTGTGTGTGTGTGTGTGCGTGTGCGTGTGCGTGTGCGTGTGTGTGTGTGTGTGTGTGTGTGTGTGTGTGTGCGTATGTGTTTGAGTTTGGGTGCGTGAAGCAATTAAAAGAGGGAAATGGCACTTCTCTATGATAATTTAGCATTTTAGAAGAAGAGGATCTAGGTAAACCATTTACAGTAAGTACATGCAGAGACGCACAAACAGAAACTTCTGACTTAATATTGAAGTCACAGTTACAACTCTCAAGAAGGAGTTTCACATGTATTTTGGTTTTAAGGCAACAATCAAAATCGTTGCCAGATTTTGATAAGCAAAGTGCGTGTGGTGACAGAAGGTCATGCATCTTCACACTCTAGTTCGGGTGATAAAAGATTCACACGTGGCCCCCATGTCACAGAAGGAAGAGGTAAAAGACTAAATGAATGATGGCTGAATTTTGCTGCTCCAGTTCGATTAGCTTACACGGTAGCTGAATTCTTGCGCTATCACGTGACAAATGCGGGTTCACATGTCACACGAAAATCCATCTCATCAGGCTCCAAGTGCAAGTGTTCAGAGCCAAGATAAATCGGCCAATCAGCGTCTTGTCATGAGCCGCTGGCAGTTGAGGGGGGTCGGCGACGACAGGAGAGGTGAGGACCTCATTCAGAACAACAATGGCAGCTCGGAAGAGGTAAGTGTAGATCATGGTGTAGATGCTGCAATTGCATTCGTTTTAACAGAGCTGGATAGTTTATTTTTCATTGAAAGAAGAGTAAAGAACTGCACTCACGGCTTTACTTGATGCAAAAGATGTTTTCACTTCTCTCCACTCGTCTTTGTGAGAGTTTAATGGACGGAGGGTTCATCCAATCACCTGCCAGGTGTGTTTTGAAAGTGCCTGCCCTTTTCCAAACAGTTTCTAATGATGGCTTCTTAGATTGTTCTGTGTATAGTAATAACACACCATCTGATGGGTCAGGTTACCAGTTTCAGGGTCCTGGTATTGATTGCGTAGGCTGGCTCACTTTCACACATCATTTTTTGGGTGCACTTATACAGAGCAGAGCCATCATTAATGTTATAAGTAACACCTGTGCTTTTCCTACTGAAACAAGTCCAAATGTCGGCTGTAAATAGGGTTCAAGTTCCTCAAGTAATTTTTGGAATTCTCATAAAAGGTGAATGTGTGTGAATTGATGAATTTGCCAGATAAATATGATGGCGGTCACAAAACCAGTCGAGCAATTCATGGTTATTGGATGACAAAACATGTTTGTAAAATGTGCAGGTGCGTCATATTTTCAACTAACATCATAGGTCATCTTGGAGTGCATGTTTCAATTTCATTTTGATGAATTTGGCGAGCAACTCTTTTTGATTAAGTATGAGTATTCTTTCACTTCTTCTTGTTATTGTATGCCTATGCATGTAGGCAAAGACTTGAGTTTAAAGAGTATCTGTGAGTGCACCAGGATATATTTGTATATATATGTATTTTTGTCACATCAGTCTTACACAATATGCCGTATAGTTGTAGCATGTGTGTGTTTGTCAACTGTACTCCACAGTAAACGAAACACACAAGAACTTACATGTTTACTTATGATAAAAAAAAAATCACGTTGGAATAAGATTAATGAAAAAAGAAACCGTGAGAACTCTGGGGAAACACAGACCAACAGGTTGAGTAAAAGATGGTAAATCCCAGCCCGGTATAACAAAACAGGGTCAGGAATATTTTGAACATTACAGACGGGATTACTGTAAGATATTTAAGTAATTGAGATTGGATGTTTCCTCAAAGCACACTTGTCCAATGGGAGTGGTGCCCGCTACATGTCTTTAAGATGTTCTCCTTTAAACTTATTACTTATTTTTCTTTTTACCTTTTATTTTCATATTGTTTCTATTCTGCTCTGTAGCACTTTGAGATTGTTAAAAGTAAAGTGCAATACAAATAAAATATATCATTATTATTATTATTACCATCAGTCACAGCAGTTAACGATGGGTGGAGGAAAATGACTGGGAACTATAAACTGCAATATTTAATGGGAATGCAAGTCACACAGGTGTCCCATTACCTCCAGTTTGGGTGGAGCTACTGTGAAAAGTATCAGACTGGTTTCACTGGTGTTGCTGGGCTGAGAATGTTGAAAAACAGTCTAAAAGCTTACTGGAACTACTAACATATGATGGAGCAATGATTTAATACAATGGAAGAGTTATTTACATAGCTTACAAAAAAGACTGGTTGAACGTTTTAAAAAAGCAATATAATGGTTCTTTGTGGTTAGATAGGAATTTAAATTGTTGTTACTTTATTGCGCAACGGAAAGGGCATTTCTCATTCTTTACTTTATGCAAATGTTTCAGCACATTTAGGCAAATGCAAAAGATTGGACAGGATTTACATGTACACCATTACTGTTTGTACTGTCTAGCGTGCCTTTGTTTTTGGCCTCTTCTACCTCTTCCTCTCTTTTGGCCCCCTAGCCTCTTCATCCGGGCTGTTGACCCTGTTCATTTCCTTTTTGTTCTTCCAATGTCAGGAATCGTAACACTGCGTTGTGCTCTGTCTATATCCAGGCCAATCGAAGGTGCAGTCGAGGTCACGAGATGCACCTGTGAGCTATTTTAGAAAACCGGTTGATCATTTGTCAGATCAACAACTTCACACATTCTCCTTCATTAGTGAAAGTCATGATTAACCCGAGAGCAATTCTTAAATTCGGAACACATGTACAAAAAGGTCTCATAGAAATGTATATAAAATACTGTATGACGACTGGTTTAACCATTTTGCATGTAATGGCTTATGCTTATGAACTAATGCCTAGATGTTTTGTGACGTAAGACTATTCCACAAAGAACCAGTATAATACATTTCGATCAACATGAAAAGCAACTGATGATGTAAAAAAAAACATCAGACAGTTGTACATAATCATTTGGATGAATGTGTCAAAGCATCTGGAATTTGAGAAGTTGCTTTCATGATGTGCACAAGTGGCTAGACTACCAAAGCGACTGAGAAAGAATGCAACTGACCCAATGCGCGGCTCCAAGGATGCAAGGATGAGGAATTCAGTCAAGTCAGTGAGAACATACGGCTCAATTTATGGTACAGCATCGTGAATGCAACAAACATGTAGCTCTGTCTCCCTCTAGTGGTAGGTGAGAGCTCAGACTGGTTTCAAAACCAAGAGCATCAGGACTTTATCTAATTGTTATGTGAATAAATACACCACGAAAGTAATAAAATAAAATAATAAATGTCTGTAATAGGTATTTCTGAAATGATTTGCACATTCAGCTACAAAAAAACACGTTTACCGGTCTTTCTCTTTACTTTAACATGAACATTTGCAGCCGTGTTGTTTCCTGCAGCGCTGCAAAGGATCTGATAGACTGGCATGCGTTGCAGATTACTGTGAAACAATACAGGATATGGATTATAAATATCCTAGAAAATAAATCAGGAGTGTAAAGCCAAGAAAATAGGGAAATAAAAAAGTTTGGCATAAGGTGGAGCTACAGTAACGCTAAACTAAACAGTATATGATAAATAATTGAGAGGCAAGGGAAAACAAGATGACTGTAGATTAGGCCAAAAATATGAGCTCTAACTACAACTTGTGGGCACTAGAGAGCGCTGTTATGTCATTTTGGATCAATTTATGTGCTTTAAATGAGAGACAGAGCAGAAGGAGAGAGAGAGAGAGTGAGAGAGAGAGAGAGAGGGAGAGAGAGAGAGAGTGAGAGAGGGAGAGAGAGAGAGAGGTCATAATAAGGTGCTGTGTGGGTGTGTTTTGCTAGATGAGGGATGGAGATTGCCACCAGGCTGGAGGTAGAAAGTCTCTGCACTATTTTCTCTCTTTACACACACTCTCTCTCTCTCTCTCTCTCTCTCTCTCTCTCTCCCTCTCTCTCTCTCTCTCTCTCTCCCAATTCAGTTCAATTTTCAATTCAGTTGGCTTTATTGGCATGAATGTTATATAAACAACATTGCCAAAGCATAACATATTAATACATTAACACAAAATAAAATCACATGAAAAATATAATTTTTTTTGATAAAGTGGTATATAACAATAAAAAATCAATTCAAATCATGACACATTTCACAATTAACAATATATTGCTGGTCAGATGCTATATTCATGGCGAGTCCCTCGGGTAATGGCAGGCAGAGACATATTGAGCTGCTGTCCCTTCACCCAGGAGTGAAGACAGTTTCTCCTCTGGGCTCAACATTTCAAAGTGTGGAATCCTCTTCACTATTTCCCTGTAGTGAAGGTCTCTCAGCGAGGAAAACTTCTCGCAGTGAAGGAGTCAATCTCTCTCTCCCTCTCTCTCTCACTTAATGTCCATCTCCATTTATTTTTCTCTTCTTCTCTCTCCCATGAAATCCAGTCTTTCATTAAGTGCCGTTTATAAATAACCGTACTGTACACAGTGGTTCCTGACTTTTCATATGATGTTCAAAGATCAAGGAAATGTAGCAATTATTGTTAGTGCGCATGTTTACTTTTGAGTGGGCGGGGGACACAGTGGAAAATTGGCTCTCTATCACATTCACCTGATAAAACAGCTGCAAAATAAGCTCCTCATGGCCAGCTATTATATTGGGATTGTGTGCAACGAAATACATGTTTTTTTAAGCTGGTAATGTCATATCCCTCCTACTGGGAAAAGGTCAACGCGACTAGAAGTGATACCCGTCGGGAAGCCAGTGAGGGATTGCGTTCTTGTAACTGCGCTGGTGACTCCAACAGGGTGGTTTGGGTGCCTTTGCTGAGGGCGTTGGATGTGTAGGGGTTAATCTGAACCTCCATGCATGTTATTTTCTCCTCTCTGACAGGTGAAACGAAGCAGCTGGCACAAGTCCACCCGCATCTGAGGAGAAATGTTGTTTACACCCTCCCCGGGCCAACAGTGGGAGTTAGCAGCAACAGCACCGCAGTGAGGGGAATTGGTCGCTCCAGTGTAGGAGAAAAAGGGAAAATGTGAAGAAAAATACTAGGATAAAATGTGAGATCCAGCAAATCACTGTCTGCCACACAGGTGCACACATTCACAAAAAGCTTATCAGTTATTGCTTATTTTACTTAATTAATTTCTTTTTTATTTTGCATCTGTAATAGTTTGTCAAATCTCCATTTCCTTTTTGTTCCTTGAGGAAAGAACATGACTTCAAAGCCCATATATCATCCGTCATATTTTGGAACCACCACACCTGTGAAGCAGCAGCAGAGCTCAGTCCATAGGGACCTTGCTTGGGAACTGGAGGCTCAACTCCCCGGTATGGACCGAGTGGTTAGTGTGGACTGGTAGGTGGAGAGGTTCGAGTTCTGGGCACTGCTGAGGTGAGTGAGCAAGGTACCGTACCCCCAACTTGGCAGCATGTGTACAGGTCCTATTTGCCTGTGTGCGTGTATGTGTGTGTGTGTGTGTGTGTGTGTCCTCGGGCTTCTGTCTCATGTATAACATGTTTTTATATTTCCTTTTTTCATTAGATAAGAACCAGAAGAGCCAGAAGAAAGGAAAAAAGCAGGGGTGTATAAAAAAGTGAAGTGGTATAGTAACCCAGACCTCTGCCACATTTGAAGGTTTGATGTCTTAAACACTAGATAAACGTCCAGTTTGCAAAGAAAATTACCTACCCGAGATTCATCAGTAAATACCCTTATAAACACAACTGTTATGTAAGCAAAGGTCTTGTGATGACTCATGATTCAAACAAGCCAAACTTGCTTAACTTTGAGTCCTAGCTGTCATTTTGTAATAAACTACTGAAGATGTGATTGTTGTGTTTTTAACCCCATTTAACATACAAACCCTGTGCAAAATGTTTAGCCTTAACTTTGTGTGTGTGTGTGTGTGTGTGTGTGTGTGTGTGTGTGTGTGTGTGTGTGTGTGTGTGTGTGTGTGTGTGTGTGTGTGTGTGTGTGTGTGTGTGTGTGTGTGTGTGTGTGTGTGTGTGTGTGTGTGTGTGTGTGTGTGTGTTTACAGTACATACACTTGACTCCCCCTCTTGGGAGATTTTTATTCTTGAGCACAGTTCCAGAGCTGACCTGTGCTGCATAGAGGGAGTACACAAAATATCTGTCACTTTCCTTGACCTGATTAGTAATGAAGCTGTTACCCCTGTTGCCAATTAATTTTTTTTTTTAATAAAAACTACACCTGCCATTGCTGTTAGCCTCTGCCTGAAACCATTAATGAGTCTAATAAATATTACCACAAAATTATGCTGTAATGTCAAATGTGTTACGGGCACAGGAGGGAGTAGCATATCGATTATATTTATGGAGATATTCGCCAATATGAAGCGGGCCCACGTCATGATCTGTCACATTCAAAACACACACACACACACACACACACACACACACACACACACACACACACACACACACACACACACACACACACACACACACACACACACACACCTTAAAACTGAGTTTGAACCCTCAAACAGGCCTTGTCATCAAACTTGTCAGTTTTGTCATCAGGTGGAGACTGGACAAAAAACCAGCAGTTGGTGACAAAACTTTAAAGAATCAATTGATATTCAGCCTTTAACATTTTTGCACAGATCACTGTTTACTGGAACACACACTGCCCACCCCTATGCTGCCTGTGTGTGCTGCTGAAGGTGTCAAACAATAATGCAAAACACATACACAATCATACCACTTCAGGCATGTTGTGCACAATAAACACATTTATGCAACCACACAGACGTGCACTCGTCAAAGAGAGAGAAAGAGAGAGGTGAAGATATGCAAATAGTGCATGAAAGCAGAAAACTGAGTGCCCTGTGGATATAGATCAAAGATGTTTGAGCCCTATTCAAGATCTCTTGACATGACGGTGAGGCTTGCTGAAAAAGTGGGGCACAAACAGACAGACAATAGATTGAAGGGGGAGATAGGGTGAGAGAGTGAGGCAGAAAAGAATAGAGTCATTAGAGACATACAGAAGTTACAAGTGAGGTTATTGTGCTTGTAAGTGTGGGTTTGCCACATACCTTTTGCTAAACATACCAGTGCGTGTGTGTGCGCGAGTGTGGAGAATGTGTGAATTTCCACTAGCTTTTAAACCAGAAAGAGATGCAGAGACGGAGGCATTATTGTTTTATATGAAGATAAAAGAAATCAAAGAACTGAGTCAAGACAAGTGGTCAAAACTCAAAACAACAATAGTGTGAGCGTGCGTGCAGGCGTGCGTGCGTGCGTGCGTGCGTGTGACTGTGTTTGTGCGTCAGAGTGCGTTCTGTGCTGTAGTCACTGGATGACGAAGGGAACAACAGGTTTATATAACAACTCCCTCCCGTGGTGGAAGAAAATGAAGAGGGAAAAAAGGACAGGTGAGGAATTATGCTTCTCAAAGATAGAGAGAGAGACAGAGAAGACAGAGGTGATCTTTGAAGGATTGGATACATTGAAGAGAAAGAAAGAAAAACTGAGAGAATCACCTGCTTTAATTTGACAATATCACCTATCAGATTGTAGTTTTTTTTTGTTTAAGAAAATAAATAAATTATTAACTGGTCTTACTTTCTTCTTTGTAACTGCTAGGGGTGCCCAATCCTGCTTCTGGAGGGCCAGGTGTGTTAGAGCAGGGAGAAACCCAAAACATGCAGGGCAGCGGCCCTCCAGAAGCAGGATTGGACACCCCTGCTTTAGATTTAATCCCTATGTCCAAACTAAGTGAAAAAAATTAAGCCAAGGCAGAAATGCCAGAAACTGCAGTTCCTTGAGTGGCAACTTGGAGCTGTGCAAATCTCCATAGACCCCCATGTTAAAATGCCCAACTTTGCAGCAGAAATACTCTTGTTTACAGCCCGCTACAAAAACATGGTTTTGGTCTCTACGGGTAATTTCCCTGTTCATGACAACTGAAGAATTATAGGATGGCCGCTTTGAGTGACTTTGAGTATACATAGTCTTCATTCAGCATCCTCAGCTACACCCAAGTCTAACTTATACAGTAGGTCCTGTTGGCCTGTACGTGTAATGTGTCAAATAACAGCCTCACTGAGCTCCATTTGGGCTCTTCAGAAACCTATGGGTGATGTCACAAAAAACTACAGAGTCTATGGTTCACTCTCACAAACTCACTGACTCTGAGGAGCGTTGCTGCAATGACTTCTCATTGTAATATTGCTGGAGGGCAACACAAAATATGTGAGTGTAAGACATGCTCTCAAAAGCTCTGACATTAAGAATTAATGTTATAGAATGTGTAAACAAAGCCTGGCTAATGCAACCAGATCTCAAGAAGATGTGGTCTGGGAACCACCCATTCATTTTCTCGTATTTGAGGCGTGGTTTACGAACATGAGGGAAGAAGGTAGTGCCATATATGGACACTCTACAGACAAAAAAACACAGAGATGCGATCCGTATATGTAAACAAACTACATGCTTTGGTTTGTCGCATAGACGGCGTCATCCCCTTGCCGTCCCTCCCCGTTGTGTGATTGGTTCCCACGCTAAGGCAAACATCGGATCCATGGAATCCAGGCTGCCGAGCAGGGTGAAATTAAATTGTGCGCAAGGCAGCATGGCTATACCCAGGCTGGTGTAAACATATTGTCTATAAAATTCAGTGTCAGCAGGTTGGTAAAAAAATTATATAAATGTGTTGAATAAGCCCTGAAAATGGAAATGTGACCTGCAAGATTTATAGCCATCAGTCTATGCTGTACTTTGTGTTTAGAGTTAGCAAATGTTAGCATGCTAACACACAAAGACATGGTAGACATTACACCATCATCAGCATTTTAGCATGCCGAAATTGGCTTTAATGTTAGCTCAAAGATCAAGTTCAAGCTATCAGAGAGCTGCTAGCATGGCTCTAGATGTTTAGTCTAGTTAAAACAAAGAATTTCAAGGGTGATTTGTTGATGATAATACAAATTTATTGGTAGCTGGTTGTCAAACGGTAAATGCAATGTGCGACAGTTTTAAAATAAATAAATAAAAAATAAAGATTAAGATCTGATGTGATGTAATTTTGGTAACAATACCACCAGTGCCATATGTGCTGTCATCCACATCTTATCTGACATAAGCTGGCTCGCCGACATAGATGCTTTCCCTAGTTCAATAGCCCAGGGAAATAGTTGCATCACATCCTGTGTATTGATGGAATTGAAAGAGATCAGCGGCTTATTGTTCGAAATGACAGGACACTTTGTCACAGTTTCTACACACAGACCCAGTCAGGTACTAGTAGAGTATGCTTACATCACTAGCAGCGTCTGGTACCAGTGCAAATTAAGCCGATCTTATCATTTCACAGATTGATGGCCGTGGAGACAGATGATTATGTAACAATGACTCTAATGTTAGAGGTTGTATGAATGAATGTATAAAGTAATAGGGACCAGAAAGGTTAAAACGCTGAGATATGAGCTGTTAGCTATGAATCTACAGTAAACCTTGTATTGATGACACCAGGGTGAACTGCACACACTGTTATCTGTCCTGCAGCTAAATCAATCTCATCTAGGTCACTCAGTGCCAGATGACTGCCATGGTGTGTGTGTGTGTGTGCGTGTGTGTGTGTGTGTGTGTGTGTGTGTGTGTGTGTGTGTGTGTGTGTGTGTGTGTGTGTGTGTGTGTGCACAGCATGGACCAGCTGGGACGATTGTCACTGTAATTGTCCTGAAATAAGAGTCTGTGGCCCTAAAACAGGTGGAAGATCAATATTACTACTATATCAGTTGTTGATACACCTTGTTTCTATTATTTTGGTCTATATATGTTTATGACAGATATGAAGTAATTGCAACAGCGGTGATGTACTGCTTCGCACGGATCAGTCACCTCGCCCAGGCATCACTGTCATCACACTTCCCTTCTTTATACCTCTACATTTACTATACTTAGAGATACAAATGGTAAACAGGTTGCTAGGCTCTTTCTATGATGCATTGTATTCACAGATCAAATGACTCAGGAGGTCATATAATCAAATACCTAAATACCTTAAATGCATCTTGGAAAAACTTTTTGACTTGAAATTCATCCAACAAACACAGATGATGATCCTTTTAAAATTCCATTGAAAGCAAAAGTCTTAAAATGAGTCAGAACTCAGCAACTGTGCTTGCTTCCAATGCCAGCACTCAAGTCTGGGTTTTCTTCTTTCCCCAAATGGGAGAGATCTCTTTTTTGGAAATGAGCACTTCAGTTATACAAATATTGAACGTCATTCTTTGTGTGTACTGTTGGCTTTACAGTATACATTGCTAATTTAGGAGATGACGTTTATTCTGCTGTGCATTTGCATAACTAATAAAAACTAATCTCAGAATGGAACATGTATTATCATTTTGATCACTTTTGTGATTTAGTTTGGGTTTTCAGAAGGAAGTCCTTGACACAGTCTGCAGATGGAGTTCTGAAGTGTAATGCAGCTGTGATTTGAGTTCTGTGACATTGACTGTACATAAAGATGGACTGCTTGGCAGCTCCCGAAAAGTGAAGCCAAAGCATCTAGATCGCTCATTGGTGGCTGGCTTCAGTATAGGTCATACGTCCTGCCCCCTCCATCTTAACGGATGGGACATGGGCCAAACTACACGATCAAAGTACACCTCAAATACATCCCTTTGTGCGTTTTGATTTCATTTGTTATTTGATGCTATAAAAACAGTTTGAAACGACATGATTGCTGTGATCAAATCCCTACTGTGCAGACTTGTTGCAAAAAAGACAACATGGCAGTGATATGTTGGCTTCACTGTTGTACACTAGAAGGAAGTGGAGACGCGTCGTCCATCGTCTTTGTTGAGCAGAACGTTTACAGTGTAAACATAGAATAGAATAGAAATACTTTATTGATCACAAGCTGGGAAATTGCAGTGTAACAGCAGCATTAAACACAGACACAAGGACTTGTCACAACTTTTACCACCTGAATGTCAACCACTTCTCAACTTCTTATGTTGACACATTATATGACGTATCATATTAAAATGCATAAGAAAGGGATTACTTCGCCGTCAGTGTGGACAACAGGAAAAATTGACCAGTAGGCGAACCATGTGTAGTGTAGCCTACATGTTAGTATTGTTTTCAGTAAAAAGATGTGACCTACCCTTTAGTTTTAGGAGGTTATAATGTCATGAGGTAAAATGATTTGTCAGGTGGGCTATCTGATTTATAGGATTTACTAAACTGTCTAGTTATTTAACCCATAAAATTCTCACTTGATTTTCTAGGAAACGTATTTGCGGCTCTGCCCAGATGTATAGCCTATTAAAAATGCATATAATAACATATGGCTCTGGTGATAGAATAGTTCCTACACATGGCATCACCATGGGCATTCATCAAAACGGATAATCTTCAGATGACTTCAAATTTTAGCATTATACCTATAGTGACTCAAGTGTTGGGGTAAAACAGAAATTCTTATTTCCTAATACTAATTCTGCTTTATATGTTTGACGGACACACGCTCATTCAGCTAGGTATGTGAATGCAAGTCGCATTTATTCAACTGCACATTTAGGTAGAAAGTGATAAATGGGCTTTTACAGATTACAGTTCAAACTCTCCAAATAGCACTTAAATGTCAAGGAAAGTAAGGAAGTTATCTTTCTCTCGCTCTCTCTCTCTCTCTCTCTCTCTCTCGGTAGTCACCGTCTCTCTCTCTCTCTCTCTCTCCCTCTCTCTCTCTCGGTAGTCACCGTCTCTCTCTCTCTCTCTCTCTCTCTCCCTCTCTCTCTCTCGGTAGTTACCGTCTCTCTCTCTCTCTCTCTCTCTCCCTCTCTCTCTCTCTCTCTCGGTAGTCACCGTCTCTCTCTCTCTCTCTCTCTCTCTCTCTCCGTAGTCACCGTCTCTCTCTGAGCTCAGAAGAAAAGGAGGAAGCGGAGAGAGAGCAGCGCAGCGGCAGCTCGCCCCCTCCACTGACGGACAAGACTACAAACGCCCAAAACAAACTACCGACACCGAACTGTCAGCCGGTCGCAACACCGCACTTTTAAATTCGTAAAATACTCGAAACGACGCGCGAGAAAGCGACTTTTGCAACCTCCCAGAGGCGCCAGCAAACTTGCATCGGTCAGTTCGAGTCAAACTAAAGGCAGTTGCACAGATAGTCGGAGAATGGCAGACTCGGCGGCGGCCAACAGCGACGGGGAGGATGGACCCCGCGAGCCCATGCGGGGCTTCGCGCGCCAGGGAGCCCTCCGCCAGAAGAACGTGCACGAGGTGAAGGACCACAAATTCATCGCGCGCTTCTTCAAGCAGCCCACCTTCTGCAGCCACTGCACCGACTTCATCTGGTGAGGAGGAGGACACAGGGATGGATGGAGGGGTTCACAGGGGAGCAGCTCCTAAATGGAACTGATTTCACTTAGTTTAATGCTTTTAATGGTGCTGGTGTAGAACAAGGCAAAGAAAGATATGGGATATCATAAATGATTATTTAAAATCAGACAGATATTTAATAAATATGCATCAATTAGCCTAACTGTAGCAGCTGAATATCTCTGAGTTTTGGACGAAACAAGACATTGAGGTTCTGACACGTTTCACCATTTTCTGACATTTTATAGACCAATCAACTAATTAATTCATTTTGAAAATAATCATCAGATTAAGCGACATGAAAAGAATCCCTGGTTGCAGCCCCAATATCTAAGTTTGAACATGGGTGCACCGAGGGATGGTATACAATAAAGGGAAAAAACAGGACAAGTTCACTTAAGTTCATAATTGAATGAAAAAAAGGTGGAGAGACAGGCCTGTTGATATGTATAAGACAAAATGGCTGTAGTGTTTGATAGTATTACATCATAAAGTTAAAGCAGGAATAAAAAAAAAAGTGCCACCCACTTTGCTGCTGCACTGGTTGCACAGATTTCTCAAAATAAACATTGATGTCATCTTATTCTTGTACTTGCTGATGCTATATGTGTAAGGTAGGGCAGCAGGGAAGACGGAGAGATATGTGGGCTGCACCAATAAGAAAGGAAGCGCTGCAGACCATTGTTTGATGGTATTAAGTAGGCAGAGAAACTGAGAGGCTGAGCAAAAATGAAGCATGTGCTCTAAAAGCAGTGAATTGCAGCCAGTAGGAATAACCTGAATGGTAATGGGTCAAACACTGACACAACTCCGGCCTTTCTCCTTTTCCTGTCGCGCCACCTCCTCATAACCTGTGCAGACGTGTCACCATGCAACCCACCAGGGTGGACAGTGACTGCATCAGGTTATTAAATGAGTTTCTGGCTCTAGGTTGGCCTAATTTATCCCATTTTATTATTATCTGTGCTGTGCGCTATTCCCAAAACGGCCATTATTTAACTCCTGTGATGGGCTTTTTAATTTGTGAATGGCTAAATGATTCAACCTAGAAGATTATGTGTGTGCGTTCATGGGAATCTAATGGGATGGTCTCACTGATTGTACATACTAGGTGGAGGAACACTGTGCACCATGCATAATTGCTTGACCTGTTTAGATTATCTATCTATCTATAGACAGATAGGTATGTATGTATCTATCTATATATCTACATGATGATCTGGGTCAATACGTACCATAAAAAGAACAATGAGTGTATTGAGTGATTTCACACCCCAAAAGATAATCTATTTTTATCCCACAATATGAAAACAAGCAGGGCCTGAATGTGTGTTCAAGCAAGTGTGTGTGAGTGTGTTTGCGTGCACCTGCAGGCATCCCAGTGTTCCCCATAATAGGTGTGGTTGACCATTTTGCCCTGGGGCGGCTGCAGCCCTGCCTGTAACACAATGGTGTGTTACAGGCAATGGTGTGGTGTGTGTGAGCGTATTTGTGAACCTAGGTTGACGATAGTACTGAAGGTTACGTTCACAAAGTAATCGAATACTTCAGTGCGTGTGTTTTATTTGTGGTCTTATGGATGCGCTGCACACAAATGACACAGTAAATGACATTTGCTTCTATGCAAATGTCTGGAGGCAAAGTGAGAGATTTTCAGAATTCCTTTCCCAAGTTGCGTGTTTGTGTTCGTGTTCGTGCACGTGCGCATGCATACACACGTCTGTGCCTGTATAATGTTCAACCTGTTTTCTGTGTGTGTTCTCTTCACAGGGGTTTTGGCAAGCAGGGATTCCAGTGTCAAGGTAGGTACGCACACGCACACACACACACACACACACACACGCACACACACACACACACACACACACACACGCACACACACACTCACACGCACGCACACGCACGCACACACACACACACACACACACACACACACACACACACACACACACACACACACACACACACACACACACACTATTGGTGGTGCTCTATTACTCTATGATTGAAGGTTAACTTTGTCACCCCTACTTTCTCTTGTTGCTTTCTCTTTCTTAGTTTTTTTCTGCTCTAATTACCTCTCTCTTTTTATTCTTATTTTTTCTAACATGTTACCTCTCTAATTTCTTCTTAGTTGGATCTCCTCCTTTCCTTTGTCATGTCCTTCCACTACCTGCTTCTTTTTCTTTCTCCACCTCTCTCCTCCTGTCATTTTAGTTTTTTTCCCTTTTTACTCTTAAGAGAGCCTAAGCGCACAGAAGTTCTAAACTATTGTTGAATATAGCACAGAAACATGACAAAAACAGGCATTTCAAAATAAATGCATTCTATTGTTTATTTAGTGTTTTTGCTTTTTAGTGGGTTTTAATTAACACCTTTAACACATTTCCAAAGCTAAAATCTGACTCAAAAAGCCACTAGCTTTACAGGCAACTCAGCCTCCCCACTGTGCAATTCATTTAAAGCTTAGCAGTTTAAAATAGTCTTGGACTCCATGAGAGTTCCTACATATTAAAATACATGTGAGATGTGTTAATGTTGGACACTAGAAACATATAAATAATGAGAGTTGAAGATCAATGGTTGTGGATTTAGTTTTTCATATGAACAGATCCATTAAAGTTCAGTGGGAAACGTCTCTGTGGGAAAACACATGGTGCAACAGAGGCAAATCTGGAGGTGGAGACAGGACTTTGGTGCTTTATTCACAGTGCAGCAAACAGTATGTGTAAATTTAGGTATTGATAGTTGGAAGGTGACCAAGGATGTGGAAGGAAGTGAGTCGGCATGAAACACTGCTGTGTAATCAAAACTCAAATATTTTTTTTAAAAATGCTGTCAAATGCGCAATAAGATGGGCCTTTTCACAGTAGAACATAGATTTTACTAGTATCATGAATGATGGCTCTGTTCTACACAAGTGCCCCAGTAAGCCACGAACTGAAGCAGCTAAATGGAATTCAGCAATTATTACTTTTATTATTCACATCTGTGCTCTTTCTGCTCCTAATTGATCTTCTTTTAAAAGGCCTATTGTGAATATAACTACCTTACGAGACAAGAGAACAAGAAACGCTCAGTCAGGAGACCAAATGAAACTGTACGCTCGCCTAATGGAGGATAAGGTTAGAGGTTAAATCAAGAGGTAGCCAACTCCAAACCAACTGCTTCTAATGATTATCAAAGCCCCGGCAAGCTTCAGCTAATTGATAACGAGCAGATCAGTAGAATCAGGTGTGTTAGAGTTGGGAGAAACCTAAACCATGCAGGGCAGCTCTCCAGGGGCAGGGTTTTCTACCCCTGGGTTAATCTGTGTTCATTTTGGTGTCAGTTCATCAATAGAGATGCAGTTTACACTTCCTTGAAATGATAAAGTGAAGCAAGATATCTGATTTTCTGTTTGTCGGGGTTCATCTACTCAGAAAAGACTGGTGAAACTCAGGCACTGTGGTATCCGATCTGGTGCCATTTGACGCATCGTACTGACAAACAAACCATGCTCTACTTTGCTTTTCTTTGCTCTCTTCATCCGCCATCGCGTACACTACAGTAGAGAGGGATCCAGCGTCGTCTTTGTGGGCGTTGCCACAGGAAATGTCAAACTCTATTAGAGAAACCATATCCAGTCGACAAAAATGTCGTGGTGCTTTGGGCTTTTGTGTTTGTGTGTGTGTTGTTTTTTTTTTTTTAAGAAATCAAATTGCTTGAAGTCTGTCTTTTCCACTTGTGTGAACAGCCAACTGGATGTGTTCAAGGATATTCACGTCTCCTAGCAACAGTGGAATATTCAGACGCAACCCTCCATATACTGTAGGATGGGAGAGGTGCTGTTCAGCACAGCGGTGGGTTAGCTCGTAATTGGCACACATGTTTACAATATGTAATGGTCAATGGGGTCCTTTTAGAGGAAGCATCCGTTGCACTGTAGGGTCCCTCTGTGCCTCTGGAGAGAGAGGAGTGTGGTGCAGGTGTTGGGGCACATAAAGTATTCTGCTGTCTGCACTCAGATACCAGGGCTGAGGGAGAGCACGGGTAGATGGATAAATGGAAAAAGGAGGAAGAGGGAAGGAGAAATGATATCACAAATTCTCAATTTTAGATCACAGTTCAGTTGGTCTTTCATCAGGTGTGTGTGTGTGTATGTGTCTGTGTATTCCTGAGTTGCTCTCAAACCCCTTTGATCGTCTGGAGCAAGGTATCACTTACCTTGAGCTTGGGGAGAAAGGGAATTCCTCTGCAAGGTGTTACACACACACACACACACACACACACACACACACACACACACACACACACACACACACACACAATCTTAGAGTGAAGTCACATCAGTGTTTAGGTGTGCTTTGCCTTTTTGGTTTACATGGTTGTGTTTGTTTGACAGTCACATAGTTAGTGTGTGATTAGATTTAATTATATCTTGGTAACTTGATAAAGGAAGGGACATTTTTATTCTCAATATTATTGTATGAATACTTTTAACAGAACGTGAGAGAAGTAGTGTTTATGGCCTGTGTGTTTACGTACATGTCTTTCAATGAAAGGTCATATCGACATAAGAACTGTCGGGCTGTGTAATATGGCTCCTCTGTTTTCTTGTAAGTTTATCAGTATAGTTTGAGACCTGAGCAGACAATTCAGCGCCATTTCTGTCTCACACAGTGTTTATGGAGTGTTTGTACACTCGCTACCCGAATCAGATCTTGCAATATTGCACTGTTCACTCCGAAATAATCTGTTTCTTTTTTTGTTTTTTCTCTTCTGCAAAGCAAAGTGCTAATAGCTTCGTTCGGGTGAAAGAAGGAAGTGAGATTTGCCTCTGCTACTGTACATCACGTAGCTCTTTTTGTTAACACACTTAGATAGAGATAGACCGTTCCAATGAAAACAAAATAGTTCATGAAAAAAAATGTGTGTGCTCACAGTTTAGTCTACTTTGGATTGCTGTAAACTGTAACAGCTTACTGCACATTCCATACTATTATGTAAGTCAGTAGGACTCTTATCATAAAGTTGAATGTATGAAGTATTATTATTATACAGTGTTTGGTGTAGGATGGGTGTGAGTGATCGATTCTCTGAGTTGTCCTCGTTTGAAATGAACTTGATTAGTAAACAACGGTACTCAAGTGTTGTTTGTGCGCGCACACAGAACCTCTTGCTTCTGTGCTTGACCCGAGACACAACACCTTGGACGTCTATTTTGGAACCGGCTCTTTTGCCTCACCATCCGAGAGAAGTTGTGTGACCTTCATGACGGGGTTACTATGAGAGGTCCAGACGATATGGTGGGGGGAGGCAGTGACGTTCAGAGCCGCAGCCTCGTAAGCACAGACAGGTTTCAGAAAGCAGCAGCTTGTGATAGTATGTAGAACCAAGAAGGATGTGGTGTCGTGGAGAGTTGACACATAACGTGAAGCATATAACTTGGGCCTTTCCTGCCTGAACAAACATAAACGTGATTGTCTTGTGCGAGATCAGCAACTTTTGAACTTTCCATTACACACAAATCAATATCTTCTATTAAGAGAACATGCACAGTGTAGTTCGTAGTACAAAAAGGCAAAGCTGCCACAAAAACGTGCAGCATAATCCACTACCCCACGTCCATCTGGGTGTATCTATGTCAAATCCATTGTAGTTTACATACATTTAAAGCTCCACAATTCTATGTGCAATAGAGTAGATTAGAACACCACTTTACTGTCTGTCATCTTTGGTCTCACTAGATACATTGAAAACCTCACATAACATCAATACAGTGGATATCATCACATCACATTACAACAGTTGTATAACAGGCAACATTTACAAACTCCAAACAGCCAAATCTGAAGCTTATAAGGTGAGTTTTCATGATGTTAAAGATTCAGATTGTTTTTTTTCTTACTAAAATAATAATATCAATCTCTAGTCCATGCTCTCCACACTCTGCTTTTTCAGTTGTTGTACATGTGATAATGCTGTGCATGAAGAACAAAAAGGAAGTCAAACCCAATTTTCTGAGTGGTGTTTTGCACAGTCTGACTTTGAATCCCAGCAGTCAAGGTTGGCTGGGTTTTGCATGTTGTGTAACTGTGTACAGTATTGCTGCATGGTGGGAGCAGCAGCTCGCTGCATCAGTGTTGTCGTAGCTGTAAACAATAAATGATAACGTCTCAGTGAGAGTCTGCTGTTTAGCTCTCACTAGAAGAAGTGTAAAACTCAAAGGGCAGTAGCAGGTTTCATTATGTAATGTGGTGCTTCTAAGAAGTGTGTGTGTGTTTTGAAAATATTTCATACTTTTTGTTGGAAGTTTGTGGTTGTGTGTATGTGTGTGCACATGCTTCCTGTTAGATTTAATGAGCTGCTGAGCACTTAATATTCTTAATGGCATTTGTGCAGAGCTGTGTGTGCTGTAATGCTTCCACGTGACTATCTCTGTGTGTGTGTGTGTGTGTGTGTGTGTGTGTGTGTGTGTGTGTGTGTGTGTGTGTGTGTGTGTGTGTGTGTGTGTGTGTGTGTGTGTGTGTGTGTGTGTGTGTGTGTGTGTGTGTGTGTGTGTGTGTGTGTGTGTGTGTGTGTGTGTGTGTGTGTGTGTGTGTGTGTGTGTGTGTGTGTGTGTGTGTGTGTGTGTGTGTGTGTGCGCTCCTAAATGATTGTATTAATAATGAGTTGGGTTTCAGTGTGTAACAGGCTGCCAAGTGTCCTCCACTGTCTCCTCACAGACTTGGGATAATGAGCAACCTATCCCTTTCGAGAGCTTAAGAGGGTTGGAGGGGGACTGAGTTTGAGAAATGTAGCAAATAGGGCAAAAAGTAGAGGAAGGGACGCTTGGATGGAGAAAACATTTTCAGATGTATTAAAAAAATATGGAGAAAAAAAGGATAGTGAGATGAGATGGGGAGGAGGCAGAAGAAGGAGAGACAAAAGGGGTAGAGAGTGAGTGGGAAGTGTGAGGAAGGAGAGTAGGATTACATGTGATTTCCTTGAAAGTAGCTAATAGCCAACACAGGGGAAACAGAAGGATGACATGCTAACGTCCACAGAGAGCAATAACAAAAAAGTACTGCTGTGGTCTTGTAACACAATATGAAACCTACAGAGACCATGCAGTACTACAGTCTATAGTAAGAGAATACAGGGAAGAGGGTGAAGGCTTGGCTTTAAAAAAAGAGGAATTAATGAAGGATTGAGGAAGGATAACTACAAGAGATGCACTCGCCGCAAATCCTCCATAATGTATTCTATCCACCATTCTATTCAGCATCCTAAATATGTGCGTATAATAACGCGCTGTCCTGTCGCTGATGATGCCATCAAGGCACATGGCTGTACATTTATTTATTTTTTTGTTGCTTGATTATAAAGAATTTGGTCGTGTTCTTGTTCAAGAGGACTGCACAAAATTCAATGTTCCCGCAGGCAGCGGATTACATATATTCTGAAGAAAAGAATAAATTAAACCATGCAGATGGCAAATGAATGAGAAAGGTTTGATGACACTCGAGCAGAGAGGTGGTGGGTGAGATTTTTCCGCCAGGCAGAGTAGATAATGGACACGGAAGAAGAGGTAGAACAGAGACAAGAGAGAGAGGAAGTGCGAGAGAAAAAATGGCGTAGGCATGGAGTGTAGATTGCACCTAAAACAAGCCAGTAAATGTGTCGTTTGCTCTGGTTATTAGCACTCTTCAAAAGGATATTTATATCTATAAAGCAAGGAATCTCTGTCTGTGTTTGTCTGTAATTCGCATATGGAGAGAAACGTTCATCCGTGATCTACTTCACAATTGGCGTCTGTATTGTAGCGGGCCCAAGGAAGTGCATTGTCAATTTTGGTGCAGTTTGGCCAGATGATAGCGCTATAATAACAAACTATATGTTTTGGCCTGTGACTTTTGAACTGTAAGTCACAGAAACATTTTTTTTTCTGGATTGTATTCCTATAAGCCATGCCCATTTGTATCTAGATCGATTGTCTGTTTTGCTACTTAAATTTTGAGCACTCATCACCAAATATGGTACAGAACATCTCTGGACCAAGTTGAAAAAAGTTACTTTTTCAGATATTTGGTGTTCCATACACTTTTGTTATAGCTGGCCTTACAGTTTGCTTAAATCATGTAGGGCAGAACGTATGTAACAGAAAATTGATACAATTAAATCAATTGTTTCAGCCCTAGCTCGAAGCAGTGCTTTCAGGGGCTAACAGGCACAGCCCCCCGAGATCGCTGAAAGCAGTTTTACCAGGAGCGAAGCGATCGACCTGCATGCATGCCCCGAACGGGCACTGCACTGTTTATAAAAAGCATTATTAAAGAGGTCTAATCGTCTCTTGCTTTCATTGGCAACCATCAAGCTGCAATTGGGCATGGTGCCATCACTTCCTCTGCATTCACATAATACGTGTTTCACCTTTTGTGCCTGTTCAGGTTCAAATGAGTTACTGAATAATTGCAAACATCTGTCTGTTGTCGGTGGCCAACGCATCTCAGGTGCTTCTGCGAGTCCAACCTGTGTGGGTGGGAGGTCTGCAATTCCAAAAAACTTCCCTCCTACACACACAAACATACACACGCATGCATGTGCGTACGCATACATGCACACGCACAGATCACACATGCACAAAAACAAAACAGCTCATCATGCATGAACACAGAAAAACACTCACACACACATGGATGATGTTAAGGTGTATCCGTGGATAAAAACATATCTGATTCTGTCATCCAGTCTTTTGTTTTTCCACCTCCTCTGTATTCTTTGTTTCCTCGATCTCTTGACCTATCGCTCTCCTGTTTCTATCTCACTCCCTGTCTTTTCTCTCTCTTGTTCACATTCTCCCCTTGCCCATCTTTCTGTTCTTTCCCTCTTTCTCTGCAGCTTTATTTCCCTATATTTTCCTATTATTCCATTATCTTACCCTTCATTGTTCTGTCTTCCTCAATATTTATCCCTCTTTATCCCTCTGTCTTTCTCCATCCATGTCCTAGCTCCTCCTTCCACCTTTTCTCCAGCTCCCCACTTCTCCCTCCACCTCCCTCTCTATCGCCCCATCTTCCTCTTTAGTAGCTGCGTTTTGGAAGCTGTGGGCTTTGATGCTTTTATAAATAGCCCAAGTGTTCCACTGAGAGTACCACCAAATGGGATGGAGGGATGGATAGAAAAATGGATGGATAGATGGATGGGGGAGTGGAGAGGGGGATGGAAGAGGAGGAGGGAGGGACCGAGTGTGTAGGTGTGAAGGGAGAACATTGAAAAGCGCCGGAAAAAAGGGAAAGGATAAAAAAGCAACAGAGGCAGACAGAGGTGTTTATCGAGATAACAGAAAGCACTGATATGAGGATGAATATGTGAAACTGGGTCTTCTCGATCCCGCTGCCCTCAGAAATGACTGTGGTTCAAGAGGCTGAAGGTTTAAATATGTATTGTTTTTATTGTTAGCTCTTTGCTGTGCTATGAAATAAATGTATACTACTGCAAGAGAAATCTCACATTTGAAACACTGGAAAATAAACATTTTGGAAAGTGTGATTTCCTTTTCCTTTTTTTTTGCTGTCTTATCAACAAATATACATTGTAGAGATTACCTCAAGGAGATTTCAATGCAAATTCTGAAACACTTAGTTGCTTGAAATTCACATTGCTTCTTGAATGAAACAAGACAAGAGAGGTTGAGACCTAGTATATGGCTGGACCATGTGTGGTCAGTGTGCTTAACTGTGGCCACCTTGTTTCCGGGAGAGTCAGCAGTAGTGTCTATAATGTGTATTCTGGATCTTGGATATTAAATGTGTATCTGCACTTATTCTGTAGTGGTTCCAGCTGTAGGAGCCTGAGCAATGTAGCAAGTGGAGCAGCTGCACCTTAACTATTTGACTTGGGTGAGCAAATGTGTTTTTGCATCCCCACTTTTTGATCACACAATTTTTATAAACATTTCAGCCGCTGTGATTTCCCAGACGTAGTTCAAATGAGACATCTAAAGAGTACCCTTTCTCAAATGTAGCACACAACATAAAAAATATACATTCTCACGCACTGGAAATACTGCTTGGTTCTGATGAGGAGTGCAGCAGGCTTACCTTGAATTCTCGCGACATCACAATATCACGCAAGAATCACAGGATCACATTATCACGCAAAGCCACCTTGTCAGGCTCCAAATAATGCGTTTGTGTTCCAAACAGAGATTAGTCAGCCAATCAGTGTCCTGTGAGGAGCTACTGGTTGTTATGGGGGGATTGGGGAGTGGGGACAATGATGCGGAGAGGCGACTCTTTGTTCAAAACAACAATGGCGGCTCCTAAAGAGGTTAGGGGAGATGCTGCAGTAGGATCAGTTATATCAGACTTGGAGAGTATTTCTTCAATGAAAGGAGAGCTTTTACCAATGAACATATGTTTTCTTTCTTTTGCTGATTGACTTTAGCCAGAGTTTGATAGACAGGTGGTTCATCCAATCATATTTCCATCGTTTCCAATGATGGCTTCACAGATTGTTCTGTCTGTCTAATGATCCAGGTGAGCAGTTTTAAGCACACACACACACACACACACACACACACACACACACACACACACACACACACACACACACACACACACACACACACACACACACACACACACACACACACACACACACACACACACACACACACACACACACACACACACACACACACACACACAAACACACACACACACACTTTATGTATTTAAATGGTGGTGACAGCGACGTCAAAACCATTACTTGCTGACAGCATTACCGATTCATTTTGAAAGCGCAAAGGCCAATGGGTAGGCTCCAACTCGACTGATGTCACTCACTCACTCACTCACTCACTCACTCACTCACTCACTCACTCACTCACTCACTCACTCACTCACTCACTCACTCACTCAGCAACAGACTCAAGCCTTTATAGGGCTGGAGAAAATAATTTCCAACATTTTTTTTATTGAACAAATTGAACATTGCACAGAACGCAAAAGACACTAATAGAAAAATAATGATAGTTACCTTTAAAAAATGCAGTTTTACTCATACTCTCTCTATTACCTAACTCAGGAAATCCTGAAAAGTGTCTTTCGTGATGTGTTTCGAAAGTTTATTACTGTGCTGAATAAAAAAAAAAAACAGAAAAAAACCCACCGACCAACAGACTAAACTGACCTAAGTCATCCTGTGAGCATGGCTAAAAATACCAGTTATGGTATTGGCTTTCAAAAACCTGTTTCATGCAAATCCTTATGAGAGCAGCAAAACCTTTCACATTGTCGTCAATGCATTCTGTGAGTTCACTGTCTCCTGATTATTTTCCGTAAAGCACTGACCTCACCCAAACAGTCTTTCAAGGACTTTATTTTCAGCCTTTTCAAGAGTTCATGTCATATAACACCATTGTGCAGTCTTTCATGCCACTGTAGTGCATAGTATAACAACTCTGATATTGAGCCACTGTCGGCTTATTGATAGGGCCAAAAATATTGCAGCATTATAGTGCATTGATTTTTCCTACATTCCCCTGGTGCTTTTCAGACACAACAAACTCACATCCTAAACAGCCTGTGCTTACGGCACACAACATCATATGAATCATACAGTATGTTTTAAGTGGTAAGGCTTGTTCTGATTATTACTTGAGGAGGAGACGTGGCTGTGTAGGTTTTATTGAAATTCATTTTGAATTTTGTTCTACTGCTGTACTCCTTTGAAGCTCCAGATTAGAGCAGAAGCTGGCTGTGTACAGCGTAAATATGAATGTAATGCATGACATGCCACAGTTCGAAAAGGGGAATTCAAGAAGTTGAGTTATAAGTAAAAACAAATTCATTCATGCAATTTTCCTCTGATTTTCAGTTAAACTGAGACTTTATTATAGCTTTGCATGTAGTAATAGGTTTTTTTCTGACAGTCATTCTACAGTATCCCCAGTGTGTTTCCTCCCATAACTGCTTCCTCTTCTCAGTTTAATGTGAAGGGTGTTAAAGAGCTGTCGTGTGTGTGTCTTTATCTGTCAACGTGTTAACATGTTTGAGAGTCTAATGTGAGAGACTGTGCATATGTGTGTACACCTTGTTCACTAGAAAAGTGAGTTAGAGAGTAAAGCAGACGACCTTTAAAACAGGAGTTCTCACCATTTCTGTTTATTAGCCCTCAGTGGTGGCTATCTGTTGCGTCTGTGTGTGTTTGTTATTCCACAGGGGTGTGTGTGTGTGTGTGTGCGTGTGCGTGTGTGTGTGCGTGTGCGTGTGTGTGTGTGTGTGCGCCTAATTTTACTTCAGTGAGGGCCAGCTCATTTTTGCTCTGATCTACTTCCACACAGCTAAGAACTCTGATCACCCAGTGTGTGTTTGTTTGTGTGTGTGTGTGAGAGTGAGCACTCGCTTTCACTTACAGATTGACAGACTCTCCTTCAGGGTTTCGTTGTCCTTGCTGCTGACATTTGAGGCAATAGTACCGCTGTTGCCACGGTGACACCTTGGAGGCATATCATGCCGTATCAGACGGCTAATGTGGGTCAAGCTTGTCTGACATCACAGCCTTCACACACGCACGTGCACACACACACACACACACACACACACACACACACACACACACACACACACACACACACACACACACACACACACACACACACACACACACACACACACACACACAGAGTGGACACCAGCTACCAGTAACTAGATTAAGAAGTAAGCAAAATGTAAATCAACATTTGTTTGAGGGAAAGATATTATCACAACTATGTTCTATGAAAGGTTGAACAAGACTAAAGGCCATACTTTTGTCAAAATGTTGCACATTTAAAATAAGTACGACCTTATGCTGTGTCAGTCACGTTTATACACCGACTCCCAAACGTCCTTTATTAAAGTTTTCGGAACAGATTAGTCCGTCTTTGTTTTTCAGATCTGTCAAAAAAATATGGACACAGCGTGCAGAGACCTTAAAAGTCTCCAACCATGCTTGCAGCTCGATGAGACTGTACTTAGACCAAGCGCTAAACTCTGGGGCCTAAAAATGAAGCCACCAGGAAGTGCCAAAAACTGCAGTTCACTCACGCTCACTAGAGGCTGGCTCAAAAAGAGAATCATTGCCCATTTTAAAATGCCCAACTCTACAGCAAAAACAAACAAAAATGTCTAGCTAATTTCATTAACCACCATTAAGCCAAGATGGCGACGGCCAGAGTCACCCACATTGAGCTTCATTTGGCTCTTTAGAAGCCTGTGGGTAACGTCAAGGTCACTACGTTCATATTTTATAGTCTATGACTTAAGCACAGCAGTGTTTTGAGCTAAATGCTAACAAGCTTAATGCTAACAGAGAGAAAACTAACTAAGGTGTTTTAATTCTAATATTAGCTAATTAGCACTAAACACGCTTAGCTGAGGTCAGTGGCAACATCATAAGGTTTGCAAACTCTGCCTAGACGAATTAGAGGTTCCCTTAAAATAAGCTTTTCTTTTCTCCTGACAAGCGACCTCTTGCATTTTTTCAAATTGCAAATTTTGCAAATTTCTTTTAATCTTGAGAGTGATCTGTCTTTTACTGTCACCCAGTAGTTTCAGCTGTCCAAACATAACCATACCCAGATGGGTTGTAGATTAGAAAACACTCCTTTGCATCGTTCTTGGTGCAGTTATACGACTTATTTTGTAAGGCACTTATAAAGATAATCAGTCTGCAGTTGACAACCAACTCTAGGCTATAGTCTCCAGCCTTCTAATGTATCTTATTTGTCGGATACAGGTAACAACTCTTTAGTTTTCCAAAGATCGAAGTATTACAAAATGTCAGCTCATTAAACCAATATCTTGCTGGCTGTTGACATTTTTCTATATATATAGCTACAGCACATTAGTAGGTGCTAACTCACTGTGAATCTGTGTCAGTCCCAGAGAGTATCATCGCATACTTAACTTTGTCCATAGCTGCTTCCCTACAGCAAAGCGTGGAAATGGTTCCTTCTGCCTGTGGCTGGTATATTGACAGCTGCCACTCTGCCAGGTAACCAGGCATCCTCAGAGCCCCAATTAGTAGAATTAGGGGTGGGCGATGTGACCAAAATGTTCCATCCCAATAAAAGTAATCTCATATCGTGATGAGGATATATATGATGATATTGCATGTTTTCTGGTAATTCAGTAAATCAATAGTCTCCATGAAATAACATGTAAAATATATTTTTGTACACTCCTGTGTGACTTACTAACTTGAATACAAACTATTTTCTCATTTTATTAAGAACTTTTCAACAGTTTCAAGTGAAATTACAGAGATCCAGCTATACACTGACTGTTTACATGCATGCATATAATAAGTGTGATGTAAACACAAAACTGCAATCTTCAAATGATATTCCCTAAGAGTATTTCAATTTGGATTTCCTGAAGAAAAAAAGAGAGTTAGTGTGTGCTTGTATCAATTTAGACAATTTAATTTTGTGTCACAATATTGCGATATGTGATTCCATCATGATAAGATTCCAATACAAGACGACAAAATCTCATATTGAATTATCACCCAGCCCTTAGTAGAATGTGATAGTTTCAGACTCTGTGACTCTGTGTTTTGATTAATTGATAGGTGAATGCACATGACATATTGCCATGTTCTGTCAATCTAGCTGCGCCTGTTCCTTGCTGTTCTGCTGTAGTAACTGCCATAACTTGTAAGTCATATTCACATTGCTTTTGCTATCACTATAGTCACTGTTACTTTGTGGTTGCTTGCATCTTTGGAAGTCTGTCTGTCTGTCTGTCTATCTTTGTGCTGTCTGTCTTTGTGCTGTCTGTCGATCTGTCCGTCTTTTCTCTCTTCCTCTCGCCTTTTCTTCCTCCCCAACCGGTGCAGACAGATGTCCGTCCTCCACAGAGCTGGGTCTGTCTGACGTTCCTGTCTGTTATAGGGAAGGTTCTCGTTGCCACGTACTCTATGGAGGAATTGTTGGGTCTATGTAAATTATACTGTAAATAAGTCATAGAGTTTGGTCTTTACCTACTCTGTAAAGTGTCCTGAGATAACTTTTGTTAGGATTTGGCACTATAAATAAAATTGAATTGAATTGACGTAATGTCAAGAAAGACCACAAACTACAGTATAAATACATAAATATGTTATTGGTGAAAGTGTGGCTTATTTGACGTAGTGACGTGTGTTTACTTAAACATGGCTGTGTGTTGTTTTTTTTAGCACCTTTGAGCTAAGGAAATAATTATGGTGTTAACTATTTTGTTTGGGTAGATGTTGCACCATCACCTTGTATCATGTCATACTGTCCATACGTCAATTAGATTTTGAACACCATTAAATATACAATTATTTGAATTATTTTTGCTTTGCGCAATAACATTGTGAAAAACGGGTAGAAGTACTTTATGTTTGTGTACACCGACTGCACTACTGCAGACTCAGTGAAGAAGCCAAAGGTGTGTTTCTAACTAAGTTCCACCTACATTGCTCTCACCACCACAGCATCATATGCCCCCTCTGCTCGTTTGTTCTTTAATTATTCACTTTCCCACCACTTGTCTCCTCCGTGATCACTGTCACAAGACCTTTTGTCCCACTCTGTATTTGTTGTTGGTAATGGTGGTGATCGACGAATTGAACCTGATTAGCTGCGCTCAGGGCAAATTGATGAGATGATCTAAATGTCTAAAATGTGAATCACAGTGTGTAGGAGGGAGGGCCCACCTGGATTGCTAACTGCCGGGGGGTAGATGCTGCTGTGCTGCTGTTGTGGGTTTGAAAATGTACAGTAATGCAGTTTAATGGACAAATGATCTTCCAGTTGCTTGGTGGACAAAAGCACAGACTGAATACTGGTGGTGATATCTGAAGAAGAGTCAAATAGTTCACAGCTAACATAGAATCGTATGTTTGCTTGAAATGCCCATTCCTACTATAAAGTCACAGTGAACTCCAAACTTATAAGATCTGTGTTTAACCAGGCATCTTTAGGGAATCTTTTTTAGTTACAAACTACATAAAACACACATGTAGCAAACATAGAGTACTCTGATTTTTAAGGGCTGATGCCGATACTGATTTTTTCTACCGATACGGACTGACGATTTTCTTGAGCCTATATTTAGAGCCGTTACTACTTTTGCTCCCTCAATTTACATCTTTAAAATGACACAATGATGATAACAAATGTTATGAGTCAATTTAAAAAGAAAGGAACAATTATTGAACTTAAAAAAGGTGTCTTCCACAACACGGAGCTGCCTGTGGAAGCCAGTTTGTTAATAATGCTGGGAAAACACTATTGGCGATCGCAGCAGCCCACATCGGTCGATACCGATACACCTAAAAAACGCAAATATCGGCCGGCCGATATATCAGTCTATCACTACATGTAATATGTTCATAGCTGAAAAATTCAAGTTTTTGAAGTTTCTAAAAACATTGATAGGTTTGTTTATGTTGTCAAAGTTGCAAGAATATTCTGATTACGGCATGTTTATGGTGATTGCACAGCATTTAACTTAAAAGCATTCCTGGCAGTGAAAACTATTCATTAACACAGTGGTTCTGTTCAGTTCACAGCAATACAGACTCACTCCAAATTTGGGCTTTCTGTCTGTGGTGTGTTCATTTATAGGGTACCTGTTTGTCTGCGTGCACATCTTATCTAAATGCAGGTAAATACAGTTTCAGGGTCGCTCCATTTCTGTGTTTTCATCTAAGTTCTGTGTGTTGTCTGATGGAGACCAGCTAACTATGTCACTGTTGCTCTTGAGATACTTTAACCCATTCATCTACGCATGGTAACCTAGCAACAGGGACATGAGCTGACAAGAGTGCAGTGATCCCAGACCTCTTTTTCTGTCTCCCTCCATCTTTATGTCTCTTTCTTTATTTGACTTTGTCTGTCTCCCTTTCACATCTCTTGCTTTTTTTCTCTCATCTGTCCCTCATCCAGTCTGTCTCCCTACTCTGCTCACCCCTCAGTAGTTTCCTTTTATTGTTCCCTGTCCAACCATTTGTCACTTTGAGACATTATGCGCTTTAAGGAAAGAGTGTATTCCATCCATCCATCCACGCCGGTATCTTCAATTTGACACGATTATCTTTTCAATTCCATAAATTGACCTGTATAACCATTGTGTTTTATACAGTTTTATACAGTTTATACTGACAGAGAGAAAGTCAGAATAGAGTAAGAAAGGATTACATTTATTGTCAAAATGTGCTCATTATTGTGTGTATATACGGTACATATTTATGTGTGTGTGTGCACATTTAAATAGGACAACAGGCAACCAGGCAGCACTGGTCTGTTGTCAAGCATTCAGTGAGTTGTTGAAGACTATGTCCTGCCTTGCCCCCAGAAACACTCACAGACACATGGTGTCTTAACACGGCAGATGTGGCAACACACATAATACACATTTTGCCACCTCGTAAAGTTTTTTCATCTTTTCATAAACGCCTCATTACCTGATAGCTTTCACAGTGTATGTCCAAACTAATGCCATGTGCACGGAATGTATTTAAGAGATCATCAAATCATCTGATCTCTCATGTTTTGTGTGAAATTACCTTATTGTTTTAATAACTGTCCTCATTTTATAGATTTGCTCTGTAATGAGAATGCTCATTAAAACACTGAGCTCCTACGCAATCCCAACGACTAATGCTTCAGAGTAAAAGATAATGGGCTGCAGTGGCTTTGCATACAGAGCAAGTTGTCCACCCATTACGGGGTTCGGGGTTCAATCCCGAGCTCCACATGTTGAAGTGCCCTCAGGAAGACACTGAACCTAATGGTTAGGTTGATGCTAGGGGTGTGCGGTATTGACAAAACCCCAATATTTTGGGGGATTTATCCGATGACGATAATTGATGATATCTACATCCCTTAAAAATTGTTTCTAAAAGCATCACAGGCCTAATGTACTAGCTCACTCTTGTTAATAGTATATTAGATGTTAGTGACAATAATGACAAAAACAACTTCTTCAAGAAAACAGGTATTGTACATTTATTTATAACTGAGTCATTCAAGTACAATATAAACACACTGAATTCAAGTATTGAGATCAAGCAGTGCAAGTATACGTAAACCATTTCAAAGTGGCTCATAGGATTTACTTTATAAAATATTGCACATTTGAACCTTAAGGCAAGAACATTAGAATATGTGTGTGCATATTTAACACATTTTAATGTCGGCGACATTTAATACAATGAGGTGGGAACGAAAATGAATGAAATGACTTTGTGCAAGCATAACTTCAACACTAGCCCACCAATATGAGCGCACTTTTGTGACGCCACCAACCAGCATCACTGTCTGGAAGCAGGACGGCTGAGCAGGTATCACTGGCAGTAGTTGTCCTTTGGGCTTGATCATTCAGTGAATGTGTGGCCTCTCAAAAAGGAGTGTTTTGATTGTTTTTTGCAAAATGAGGGACATACTCGGTATTGTGATTTCATATACCATTAAAAAAACAATTTAGATACTGTACATCCACCAACCCTACCTCCTTAAGCAGCTATTCGCTGTCTTTAACTACGTATCCTGCTTTTAATAAGTGGAATACACACAAATTATAGTGCATTGCTTTCTTCACTAACACAAACTTGGAATAAAAAATATCAATAAGTATAAAAGGATGAATTACTGCTCATTACTTTTCGTTGTAATATGCATGAAAACCGCCCCTCATAATACATTTGTGTGGATGCACTTTGCTTAACCATCTAAAAACATGATGCTCAAACTGAAAGAAATAATCTACTTCCCTCAAGGAAGAAATACACAATTATAATTAATGATTAATATTTATTGGGCAACAGCAACGGTTAGTCTGACACTGTACTACTAGTAATCTATTGTCACACATACAACCTCAGATAATTACACATGAAATTAAAAAAAGAATAAAACATCACACACATAAATCAGGTTCAGGTTTAGATCAGAGCAAATATAATGTATATTACCAGCTGAAATTCAGACAGAGCAGGGCATGCATCTTTACAGCTTGTATTTAGTTCATTATTTGGTATTCAAACCTGTTAGTCTCATCGACGCTTTTGTCGATATCTGCAACTCTTCACTCTCAGCCCTCTGTCCTCTCTCTCCCACTCTCTTTCACTCATCCTCTTCATACCACATCTCTCTCTCTCTCTCTGAATTAATGAGTAAATCACAAGATTAGATAAGACTGCATGTTTAGCACGACGGCTATACTCTAAAGCTAAATTAAATGCAGTGAGCAGTCACATATACTTAATGTATGCATTTAAGGTTTCTGCTATTCCAACTTATTCTTTCCTACCGTTAATTATTTATCCTGCTAAGAGAGAGT
>NC_139842.1:7781959-7821501 GCF_963691815.1 Echiichthys vipera | reverse complement strand
CTTGCTGATGCGCTGGGACACATCATCAGTGATGTAACCTGGGGTCACTGGGTGTTTCGGGTCTTTCAACATCAGACACCCTCGCCCAGGCGACCCGACTGACCAGCAGCTTTCTTCCACGGATCAGCCCTCTTGATCCAAAGCCATCTTGTGGCTCTTTCTGCGGCTTCAGTTGGCAGATCTGATGGCCTTCCTCTTGCCTCACCGGTGAGGCCCAGCATGGTGAGGACTTTGCAGAGGACCGCCCTGCAAAACCTCGGCATCCCACCTCCAGGGGTTCACAGTAAGTCCTCCAGCCTTGGCTCCTACACGCCTCCACCAGCTCCTGGACTTGGCACGCTTCCGCTCATTAGCCTCCTCCATGCGTTCTTCCCAGGGCACTGTCAGTTCCAGAATGATCAATTGTTTGGTGGAATCAGAAACAACGATCATATCTGGTCGGAGCCGTGTTGTTGTTATTCTTGCTGGGATCTTCAGCTGTTTGCCCAGGTCCACTTCTAGCTGCCAGTCTGTGGCGGTGGTGAGGAGACCTGACAGATAGTGGGCTTCTCTCCAGCTCTGTGGAATCTGATTGGCTGAGGCTTGCTGTGGCCCTTGGTGGCACCTGGTCATGGCGCCAGTGATAGCGCCCCTCTCCAAGGGCTTTTGGGCAGCTACTGAGGAGGTGTTCCAGGGATCCCCTTCCTGGACACTGGGGGCAGGATGGTGTCTCTGATTTGCCCCCAAACAGAGGTGTCAATATAACTGTTCTTCAGGAGGAACTCAGTTAGTCGTCGTGAAAGACGCTGAAGAAAATCTTGCCTTCGACGCTTAGCAGCGAGATCGTCCTAAACTGACTGATGTCCTTTGAGTCCTCTTCCTTCGGGATCAACACACCCTCTGCACATCTCCACTTGCCTGCCACTTGTCCCCTGCGCCAAATCACAGATGTCGCAGTAGTTGTGGACAGTGTTTGTACACAGTGTATGGAACACCGCTGGGGGCTGATGCTGATCTGGCTCCCTTCACAACCTCCTGTATTTCAGCCCAGCTGGGTTCCCTCATTAGAAACTCCACTGTTGGTGCTTGCGGGCTAATGAGGGTCCTCTGTCGTCCAAGCTCCTGGTCCCTCTCTGGGTCGCTGAGGGTGTTGTGTAGAAAGGTGTTTGCCTCTGCCATTGAGCACATGAGGTTGCCACTCCTTTTGTCTCCAAGCAGCTTCTAAGTGAAGGTGAAGGGGTTGGAGATGAACGCAGCATGCTTCCTTGCTCTCTCCTTTCTTCGCCTTCGGTGCCCTTCTGCACGTCGCAGCGTCATGACCTTTTGCCTCAGAATATTGCGAAGCCCTGCCAGGGGTTGTTTCTCCTCTCCACCTGCCACCTTGTACTGCTTCTTGAGGCTCCGCAGTTCTTGGCGCAGTTTGTGTATCTGAGTCGCTCGGCGGTTCAGGGTGAATTTGGTCCTGGGGTTCTTGCTCTCACTGAGGCCAAACCTCTCTGCTGCGTAGCTGACTATGATGGATGTCATAGTCTCGAGGCGTCTGTCCACTTCGCCCTTGGCGGTGGTTTCCAAGATCTGGCTTACGTCTGTATTGAACTGTGCCCATTTTGCCTGGCTGTTAGATGAAGGCCACTTGATCTGCATCTGATGGAATGACCTGCAGGGGTTCAGAGGCTGAACTGCTTGGAGGGGCTGGGCACTGTAGTTCTTGGTTTGGATGGCCCTTTACACTTTCCTCTCAACAAGTTCCACCAAGATGCCCATAGGCAAGCCAACGAGCAGCCTCACTATAGTGGCTCATTTGAAGCTCACAGATTTGGAAGACTGCAGAGACAGAGAGAGAGTACAATGGAGACAGAAAGTGAAAAAAAGGAGGAGGGAAATTAAAAATGACATAAAAAGATGCAGAAAGAATTAAAAAGAGTGGGATGGAAGGGGAAAGACAAAAAGACAAACGGATGGGCTCTGACGGACAAAAATTGAGAGATGGAGGTGGACTGAATGGAAGACAGTGAAAGGGATGTGGTGAATGAGAGAGAGAGAGATGGAGTGAATGAGAGAGGGTAACGGTGGAGGTGTAAGCTAGACCACGTAAAATCGTCTTGTGCCAGAATTCTTTCACAGCACTGGCACAGCGCTGAAACTGAAATCGAACGGAGCGTGAAGCCAGCCAGACTGTACTGTCTCCCTTGTTTTTCTTCTAATTGAATTTAAGATACAACACCTCTCAATAGTACACTATTGAGAGGTTAATTGATGTTCACAGAGCATGAACAGGTCTGTCACTACTATAGAGTACTGTCTCTTATGACAAGTGTATTAATATTATATTTGTAATTAATCACTTATCACAATCTGTTTAAGAGATTGTTCTCGACTTGATTACATTACTTCTATTAATGTATCAATAGATCATAGTTTAACCTACACTCACTGTCATACTTAGCACAATTTCAAAGAAAAGAGTGAGAAGACACATTACCAGTTTCTGGCTGTGATAGTTGCTCATACTGTTGTTAACAGTCACTTTTTTAAAAACTTTTTTTACTTGGGCAGATCCAAGTTTTCACTTGATGCTGTTTTCTTCTTTTCTTCCTTCCTCTTCCTCTGTGGTTGCTATCCCACAGCTCTCCATTACTTCAATGAACTGAATTGATAGTTGGGACATCCTTACAGTAAGGGGCTTAACGGTACACAGAAGTCACGGTTCGGTCAGGCCCCGGTTAAGGGTCACAGGTCGCTGTGTGAGTTCAGTACAGTGCAAAAAAAATGCTGGAGTGGTGGAGCGACATCGGCACACCATCCTCGTATTATACACAACTCTGTTCTGTTGCTGTTGAGGTGGGTCTCCCAGCTCCAGTGTTTCATTTGTGCTGGCCATAATAGAGCTATCTGTGTGCCTCCTTTGTCAATTATGAAGTAGGGAAATAGTTTTCCGTCTGATCCATGGATGTATGAGGTCTAGAAGCAGACATCTTTGTTGTTGTCTTATAATTTTCATTAGTTAAGAAACAAAGTGATTGGTTGAAATTGACCTTGATGTGAGAATAAAACTGATGCGTTTTTCTGTGTAATAATTGTGTTCTGTGTGAAAGTACTCATAAGAAAAACAACAGTTTGGAAAGGTAAATTACAAAAATACGCCAAAAAAACACCCCGGTGTGTAAAGGCCTTACTCCCCCTGCCTCTCCTCGCCGCGTGTCACCCAGACTCTAGAGCGTGACACTGATGTATCTTCACTGTCGTGTCAAATTAACAGCCCTCACAGAGTTGTGAATGACATTCTGTAAATTAAATCAGCCGTGGATATAATTTTGCAGCAGAAGGCTGCTGCTATAGAATGTACATAACGGGAACCCTGAGGATCCCAGGAATATCTGAATTATGACATGCTGAACTGTTTTTGCCACAACACAGGAAAACAGATTCCGCCACAAACTAGCAATGACCATACCGCCTGTGAGCTGTCAGTGGCAGATTACAGCCGCTGAGCGCAGTAAAATGAAATGAGGAAGTGTCTCTGTGCTGTGCCTCGAGTGAAATCAAAAACACAGCAAGAGCATATTGACACAGTCACAAAAAAACCCTCTATGAATAGAATAGAGGATTAAATTGTAGTTCTTAAATCTCAAACGCTTTTACCAATATAACAGATCTTTTGAAAACCTTGACATCAAAGAACTGTTATTTAAAATGATCTTACTGCTTGTAATTGATTTTGTTGGCTCTTGTTTCTTACAATCATCACCAACCAGAGGTCATAGCTTGTATGCCAAGTAGAGTCCTCTGTAACGGCATGAAAAATGATGGATGTAGAGATGGAGGAGGAGAATAGAGAAAAAGTAAAAGAAGAAGAGGATGGATTGATGGAAGGGAGAGAGAGAAAGAGGAGGAGTGATATGGGTGTGCTGACTCACTCCCTGACCCTTCTCCCTGCTTCACCACTGGCATCGTGGGTATTTATACATTGGCGTAGGCTGTTCAGCCCCCTTATGTAAGCCCTAAAGACACACACACACACACACACACACACACACACACACACACACACACACACACACACACACACACACACACACACACACACACACACACACACACACACACACACACACACACACACACACACACACACACACACACACACACAAGGGGAGGTGTCCAAGGTGAATGGGGTGTTTTGTTCTGATTATTACTTTCTTCCTCTTGCTTTCTCTTCATTATCATTTAGCTTCTTGTCTTCCTCCGGTTGCATCGGCTTCTTCTTTGAGTCTTCCAGTCAACTTATCAGGATGTCTCCTCTTCACTGAGACAGTATAGGAAGAGCAAGAAACAGGAACTGTAGTCTGGCTCGTCCAGGCTGCTCTCCATGCTGCCTTAACACCGAGCCAGGTCTGCCAGGATGTGGTCAGGGAGAAGATCTAATGGAGAAGTTTTGTGGTCAAGTCGGTCAACCCAGTCAGTCAGTATACCAGTTAATGTGAAAATCTAATTGTCATCTATCGTGTCTATTAGCAGGCAAATCATGTCCGTCAGAAAGCAATCTCAGAGCGGTCTGATTTCCTCTTCCGTGCGCCAGTCATTGTTCAAGGTCTGATTAGCAACGGGCTCTTCACACGGACTGTTAACCTGCATGCAACCAAAGACTTCTCAAACGTGTCGTCGGCAAATCAAATAAGAAGTTGGAAGAGCCCCCCCACATCATGGGAGCATTATAGCTTTGTAGTAAATTAGTAGAAACATTAGACGATGTGGATTAAACTCAAACGTTTTGTTTTAATTATTATTTATATTATTTAATTTGAATATAAGCAGACATTGAGCAAAGACAGTAAAGGACATGATACACCCATATAACTAAAGAGCAGACTAAGACAATTAACTTGCAAAAAACTGTTAAAAAAAAGTAGGTTGCATCATTATTTGGACCAGGTGAGTAGATGCGTGTGTGTTTACATGGAAGGGAGCTAAGCCCTGGGTTTGTCTTTAAGGGCTATTATTGTACTGTTCCTTCCTGCCAAGCAAAAAGAAGGATACCCAGATTAAACTAAAATGTTGTGTCAATATAGTGAAACCCTAGCCTGGCATCACGAGACTAATTGCAAATTTGTGTAAGTCTGGGCCCTCTCAGTTCATTTTTGATTTACAAGGGCCGTTATCAACCGTACAGAGTAAAACGCTTCTGGACACAGGATACACATACAACCAATCAGAGCAATGAAACATGACCTACAACCAATCACAGCAACGACGCAGCGGTGCTAGCTCAGTGGAAAACAATGAGGGCAAGGTCACAACCTTCCTCAAATTACAGCTAAACTGTAGACTAAAATACATTTTTGAAAACATTTTATGCAAGAAATAGGCAATACAGTAACAGAATATCGAGTAACAGGGCGCTGTCAGTCATCGTAAACCAACCCAATATGAATAAACGGCTGTGATTGGTCCATACATTGTCAAGATGCTGCCTGTATGGGAAAGGGGCCAGACGCATCTGCCAGAACAAATGAAACAGGAGTTTGGCAGATTTGACTAGTTTACAGACCAAAATAAGGAAAATAGAATGGTTACATCAGACATGTTAACTCCTTTTACATGGCATCATGTCACTGTGTTTGATAAATTAAAAAAAGGCTGCAGCCGACTGCAAGTCCTGTCTCCCACAGTAAGTGTTTCCATCCGCTTATTTTTATGCACGTTGTCAATCCCTCCAACAACAAAATATTAAATAAAAAAAGTTTAAATTTTGAATTTGACTTAAGATTGCGTCAGATTAACATCAGATCTCTGTGGCGTGACGAGGACTCCACTGCAGTTAAGGTTGCGTTGAACAGATAAGTGAAACCCTGACCTTCGTTTTTTCATAATTCAAATCGTCAGACTGTCAGTCCGTCAGTCCGTCAGTGTTTTTTATATGATGCAGACAATCACTGATCAAACCGTTAGATTTTCGGGCAGTTAGTGCAGTTCATCTCAGTTTACATTTCATGCAGGAGTGTGACACACCAGGTCCAAATGTTAATCGGATTTTAGAGCGTGGAGCATTTTCTTTTTGTGTTACTATTTTGGAGCACAACTAGGGCCTGTGCCACTAACAAGACATTCGATACCAATTCCTGTGCTGTCCGTCTTTTCAAATCTGTGCGTGTGTGCGTGTGTGTGTGTGTGTTTGTGAGTGTGTGTGTGTTATAATATAGAGGATGTACTACTACAGCTATAGATTAATACAAATGAATAACTAGAGCTTCGCCACTCTGTGTGTTGTAGCTTTGAACCTGGCACTGAATCTGACAGTATCTAAATCTGGGACATCACTGCACAGCATGTCACTGCGTCTCTATCTCTCTCTCTCTCACACACACACACACACACACACACACACACACACACACACACACACACACACACACACACACACACACACACACACACACACACACACACACACATACACACACATACACATACACACACATACACATACACATACACACACACACACACACACACACACACACACACACACTGGCAGCTCATTAGAGGAAACTGCTGTTTACAACAGTATTCTGCCAACATTTCATAAACAGCATATATCGGAACAAGGGGAGAGGAGGAAAAAATGGTAGAAAGAAAAGGAAACGAGTTGGGGGAAAAGAGAGGCGAACATGAAACGAAAGGGAGGGGAGTGAAAAGAAGAAAATATTTTCAAAGTAGTCAATCATCATCATTGCATTAATCTAAAAGGCTGAAGGATCAGTCTGTATAGCAGTTAGTGTTGGGTAATGACATTTTTTTTACGTTGCTTGCAATTTGAGAAAAGCCAACCCAAACACAGTAATAAATGTTGACTCTAATAGGATAGAGATTATGCTTTAAGAAAACCTGGGCCGATATTAATTTCAGTTCAAGAGCAAACAAAAGATCTGTTGTTATCTTACTGACTAAATGATGCACTCTTGTTGAATTTTAAGAGGTAGGGGCTGCACACCGTACTGAGCGGGAGGATGTTATTGTTTGACAACCAGTCGTTGCACAATATATCATGACACTGTTGGTGAGGGATCAGGGCAATGTGGAACACTTGGAGCTTACAAGGAGGAGCTATAGTTGAAAAACAAGTTATGTGCGTGTGTGCGAGAGAGAGAGAGTGCCTGTGAACTGTGGTGGATTTAAATACCCAAGCTACATGCATAAATAACTGCTCTGCTGCACTGAACAGAATCATCAAAATAACTCATTATTGACACAGGGGCTTAGTTTGTTATTCAAGAGATAACATACTGTATGACACTCATGGTGAAGCTAATTTAAATGTGCGGATGAAAAGTTCTGGATTTTTTTTTTACCATGTATATTTTTTAATCACCATGTCTATATTTTAATTTGAACTATCCTTTTTCAAATAAACTTAACTAAAAAAACAGCAAACAGAAACTAAATTTGAATATTGCACATGATTCTTTGGCCTGCGTCAGTTAATTTTATGAATAAGATAAAGATCTGAACATTCTTATAACCAATTAGTAAATCAAATCACTAATGCACCGATTGTTTGAGATAATATTCCCAAAGCCTGAGGTGCTTTCAAGTTTCAAGTTTCAGTGCAAAAACAGAAATGTTCAATTTACCATCATACTGTGTATTACAAAGAAACAGCAGATCCACTCTAGAAATTGAGAAATGATTCACCAATCATCAAAAAGGTTTCAGATTGATTTAATTAAAAATAACTTCATTGTCTCCGCTCTTTCACATAATATCAATGTGATGTTCACTCTGCAGTTTCACTGGTATTGTTCATGTTGGGACCTAAAATATAAAGAAGAAAGTCATGTGGACCACTGAAGTGACGGGACATGCAGGGGCTTGCTCTTTCCTGGGAAAAAGGCTTTAGAAAATCTGCTTTTGGGACAACATGTTGACACTTGCATAGCAGTAATTACTGAGAAACAGATGGTATTGGGATTGCTTCGGTGACCTACTAGTGATGGTGTTTTCATCTGCGAAAAACAAGACTGACATAAAAGCTGTGAGGCTGGTTATTGAATCATTCTGGTGTAAAACATTTATTGTACGGCGGCCTATTTGATCCTTCTCAGTCTAACAAACTGGCGGTGAAAAAAGTAGCTCCCCGTTGGCTGAGACAGGAGTCCTGAGGTGCTAACTGCAGCCTGTAGTGTAACTTAATGCTCAGCCGGAGTTACAGGTAGACTCTACAGGTACACTACATGGCTGCTTACCTCTGCAGTAACCTAAGCCCAGGTCATAGCCACAGTGATGTAACAGAGTGATGAGCGAAGGAGAGATAGAAACGAGAACAGACAATAAGAAACAGGTATATAAACATATTAAACTGTTTGTGGGTGTAGGCCTGAGTGTGTGTGTGTTCTCCATGGATATTTAATGTATACTATAAATAATAAAGGCACATTAGGCAGTGTGCCAGCTCCACCAGAGTCAGCCTGAGATAAGTTCATGGGGGCACCACGAGGGAGGAGCACGAGAAGTATAATGACATAAGTGATTTTTATCATGGTTTATTAGCAAGAATCACACCACTAATTGAGATGCTGAAAATATTTCTTTATTGAATATGAAATGTATGAGTGAATGATGGGAATGAAGCAGCAGATTGATGGCTGTGCTGTTGGGAAAACTACAGGAAGGATCTACCATGACTTCCCGGCTCAGCAGACCCCCGGGGAACTTGATGAGATGTAAAAGACAGAGAGAAAAACAGAGGGAGGGCCGTGCACAGAAAATGACAACACACAGGTGTGCAGGGCAGAAAGTTTAAAGGCATGTGACAGGAAGTGTTTGAGGTGTATACGTGCCCCGGAACTTTAGCTAAATGATCTCCATTCAAATGATGTGGTCCAAAGGCCCTGTAATAGATTTTACAAAGCTTTGTTAAGCAACTATTAGGTGGAACAGAAACTATAACTTACTGAACAAAGGAGCTCCTGGGAGATCAACACACAAAGCACATGCAAATAAATTAAAGAAAAGAACATGATAATAACATCTTCACCATGGGGGGAGGGGGTGCTGCAAGGTGACAAAACACAAACTACAGAAATGTACCGCAAATTCGAAATTGAACCACCTTATACTGTGTAAAAGAGTTAAATGACCTCTGTCTTGACCATTTCGTTCCTGTTCGCGGGGTGTTAAATACCGCCGTTTTGTCACGGCCCTCTGCATTTGATAGCGACGCACAAAGCACTCTTGAGGGTCGGCTTAAAAATCACTTGGTTTTCAACTGTTAAAGGTTCAGAGCACGTGCCCCTGAAGTTAGAGCGACAAAGTCTGCAAAGGTTGGGGTGGTCGTGGTGGTGGATTGGTCACAAAACACAGGACTTTCACCCAGGAGACTGTGTCCAATTCAGCAGTACTACTCTCTCTGTTTTTAGCCCTCTGTATACTTGACGGGTTGGTCTGGCTTTGTGAGATTAGATAATGCCATCTGTCTTTTTCAGTTTCCACCATCTAATTATGTACTTAACGGAATGGATGTGTAAATGAATGAGTGAAGTAATCATTGTGGTGGATGAAAAGAGAGGAATTTGGTTAAAGGGAGAAACGGAGGGCACACTTCATTGTTTTGTGGGCCCACGTTCCATTTCAATGACGTGTGTGTGTGTGTGTGTGTGTGTGTGTGTGTGTGTGTGTGTGTGTGTGTGTGTGTGTGTGTGTGTGTGTGTGTGTGTGTGTGTGTGTGTGTGTGTGTGTGTGTGTGTGTGTGTGTGTGTGTGTGTGTGTGTGTGTGTGTGTGTGTGTGTGTGTGTGTGTGTGTGTGTGTGTGTGTGTGTGTGTGTCGTGGGGATTTAGCAGTTGCAATACACCAAAAGAGCAGTAGCCTCGGAGCAATATGTGCACACAGCTCTCACCATTTCTGTCTCTACCTCTAACCCCCCCCTTCTGTGTATTCAATATGTGATATCATCAGAATGAGTGGGAGGACAGTGTTTGTGTGTGTGGTATCATCGCAGTGAGTGGGTGGTGTAACCAAAGAGAGGATAATGCGTGGGAGTGAAGTACCATTGAGGTGCACATGATTTGTGTATGTATGTTGAGTCAATGTTAATGTGTTACTTATACCCCCCCCCCCCCCACACACACACACACACACACACACACACACACGCACACTATGAGGAACGGAGACCACTGACCACTATCATATTAAATCAAATCCACAAGTTAAGTTATGCAATACCTAGAAGTATCAAAAAGTATTGTTTTGAAGCAAGTAGTTTTTAAACAGTCTAGATTATACCCTCTTTATGTAGAATATATTATCTATTAAGATATAGAATATCTTCAAAACTGCAGTGTCTACTGGCCCCTTATCGGCCCGCTGAGCATGTGGCTTACCATGTGACGCTCAGCAAAAAACACACATCCTTGTCTTTTGTACCATTGCAGTTTTGAGCGTGATACAAATGATGTATGGACTCTCTATGCATCCTGTTTACTACAAAGTGACATCTTAGATTCAAACGTGTCCCAGCTAAGCTTTAGTTGGTAAGTCACAAATCATAAACCAATCACTGTCTAATATGAAGAACGATTAGCCTGAGGAGCGACTTCGAGAAGCAGGTCTCTGCGAGACGGCCATCAACCCAAGGGGTTCCTCTGCCCCGCCCCTTCCTGTCTGGAGCCGGCTCAAACATGGCTGAATTTCTCTGACGTTTCTTGCCATCACGATGCGTGCTGTTCTTTCCCTTTGACTTCAGGAAGAAGCTAGAATCTAGTCACCCATAGATACAGTATATGCTAATCGCCAAAAAGTCTCAACCTAGAGCGAGCACGAGCAGTGGTAATGAGCTGGAGAAAGAGAAGCTGTTCTTCCAGCCCTTTCTCTCTTTTTTTAATTTTAATTTTAACTTCCTGTGTGGGGAAAACAATGTTATACAAATTATGAAACATAGCAGAGTATTTTTTTTTTTTTTACAATCTTTAAAACATGTCTGGGGTGCGACTCTAAAGAAAAATTGTTTTCCTGTTACAATTTCCTAAAGTCCAAGATGACATCAAATAACTTTTTTTGTTAGACCAATACTCAGTAAACCACCAAAACAAAGAAGAGCAACAAAATCTTCATAAAAGAGACGCTGGAACCGGTAGAATATTTGGTATTTTTGCCTGAAAACTGATTCAAACGGTTAATTGCTTATCAAAATAGCTGTTCACTATTTTTCTGTCAATGAATGGATTTATAGCTGTATAGCTCTTCTCTCCTTTAATGGAGTAACAATATAGAGAGGCAGGTTTTGCGAGCCTAGAGCAAGATGATTCGATTATGCTTTATTATTTTTAGTAGTGGCTCTATATCCTGCTATCTTAAAAATCCCTTTGGTTCAGTGCATTTACAGAACTTCTCTGTATCTCTCCCATCTACATGCACACTGTGTAAATAAACTCTGGGGTGCAATCATGGCGACTTTGTGTGTGATTGTGAGGTATTTTTAGCCTCCTCTGTTCGTCTTGCCTGTCAGTGGAGCTGACATTGATCAGGGTGGAGATGACAGGATCTCTATGCATTGAAGCTTCTGCATGTTTCTGCACCGCTGAGTGTTACCGACCTGAAAAATGGAGCTGTGTTCCGCTTTTCATCTCCCTTAGATTGCGATCGTAGCTGCTTCCTTTTGATCTTTCATGTGTATTAATGTGTGTATGTGTTACTTTGAACTAATCTGCGCCTAGAGTGAAAAAAAAGTCAACCTTGAGTTTGTTGTAAATGCAGATTTTACATTTCCGTTGACATAAAACTTTGTAAAGAACGGCAATTCTGTTTAGAAGGAGTCATTTTGGTACATACTGTAACATAAACATGAGGTTATTTAACATTCTAAACATTTAAAGATGCTCTTATCCGGAGTGGCTGATAATGAGTCAATGGTGCGGGAGTGACAATAAGAGTGTGTGGGTGTTAAGACAGAAGCACAGCATCCCTGTGTACATTTATCACAGCTAAAGCTTTTGTGCTTGAGTGCTCAGAGACAGCAAAAGAAAAGTCTACTTTCATCAAGCCTCCTGCTTAAAATCATATGTAATTTTGCTTGAGCATAAAGTATAATTAAGATAAAACATTAAGATTTCAGGGCCAAGCCTACAAAGTCAGCAAGTAAGTGAGAAAATGTACCCTTGATACAGCTGGGGTGATTTTTTTAAATGTTCCATTATAAAATCTGTCTTCCCAATAGTCAGCTACTGTATGACCTTGAAGAGGTTTCGCTCGTGTGCAACTCTCAAACATCATATGTAGTGACTTATTTACAGTGTGCCTACCTTTAACACTGAAAACATGCAAAATATTCTGAAATAAACGTAGTCATCCGTGTTCATCAGCACAGCTGGGGTGCCTCCTCTAAAGCATTAGAGATGTTCACAGTTCTCAAATAACATATTTGTGAATAAACTTTCTTTCTTTTCTCTCTCTCTCTCTCTCTCTCTCTCTCCACAGTGTGTTGTTTCGTGGTTCACAAACGTTGCCATGAGTTCGTCACTTTCTCCTGTCCAGGTGCCGATAAAGGACCTGCATCAGATGTGAGTATAAATAAATGAATCATTTAAAATCGAATGAGAAAGTGAATGACATGAGGAATGAAAGACAGATGGAACAAGAGAGACCGCACAGACACTTTAAGCCCATCGCCTGTCAACACCGCTGCTACGGTTGAGCTGTTTCCATCTTTTTCTCTCCTGCTTTTTCTTTTCCTATACAAGTTAAATAAAGACATGTAACACCCAAAGATGGGAAATGAACCCCTTGACCGGCAGCCCCCTTTTTCTGGAGGCCGAGGGTTCGGGGACAGGAGATGTTCAGGAGCAGATTTCAGATCAGCACTAGATGCCAAATAGAAGTGGTATATATCATGTAAAGGCTGGGAGCGTAAAGGTTAACTTCAGATGTTTTTCAGTCGTACATCCTTAGTAAAAATAAATTAATGATTAATCTCTGGGCTACACGGTGGTGTGGTGGTTAGCACTGTTGCCTCACAGCAAGTTCCTGGTTCGAATCCCGGCTGGGGCCATTCTGTGTGGAGTTTGCATGTTCTCCCCGTGTCTGCGTGGGTTTTCTCCGGGTACTCCGGTTTCCTCCCACAATCCAAAGACATGCATGTGTTAGGTTCAGCTGGGATCGGCTCCAGCCCCCCGCAAACCCGACGGGGACAAGCGGTTGAAGATGAATGAATGAATGAATGATTAATCTCTAATTCGTTACACAGATTTGGTGCTGCTGTACATTTAACCATTTTTTTTACCACTCCTGAATTGATTAAAAATTGTCAAAAAATTCCTCCAAAATACACATTAAGACACCAAGACTTTGAGGAACACCAGTGAAAAGAATCCACTCTGTGATTTAGTATCAAAAACCTTTGATATTAGGAGATATCTAAAAGAATTGCATTTTTTTCGGCAATCTGATGACGAGCACTTGGGTTCTGGAAACTGCGCTAGAAACGCCACACATCTGCCAAATGCTCCATGTCTGTAGTTTGTGGTTGTGAAGTTTCATGAGGCTTCAATGAAATGGCTGCTTTGAGGACTAACATCAACACACATGAATAAGATTGAGCTCATTGAATCCGCAAGAGTCTCAGCTTTGCGGTCAATCTATGCAAGTCAAGACTGTTCAAGTTCCCCAGTATCTAGAAATTCTCTATGTGAAGAAACTACCTTTCATTGACCCACCCATGGTTCCTGGAGTGTCAGCCATCTTTCTCTAGCTGTTGTCTCAATTAATTCTTGTTAGTCTTGTTTTTCGCTGCCAGAGGTTTAATGCTTGTATGTAAACTATGTGGTTGTATGCTCCAGTGCTTCATTAAGCCATAGCACAGTTTACACCCGTTGACATCAAATTGCATTATTTTATACACATACAGGGCGTTGTTGGAGATTTAAAGTTACGTTCTTCCCTATGTTATTATTAATTTGATAACATTCTCCTCACCTTCTGGTCTGCTGTATAAACCGGAAGTGCCTTTAAGTGGTACTTTTATCGTAATTTCATCCATTCACTCAAGGAGCTGAAAAGTAGTCCCTTTTCTCTGACTTATGTTCTTAAAAGACAAACCTATTCTCTAACCCTATCGTATCAAGAGGCCAACATTAAACGCCTTCCTTCTCTCCAGAGCACTCTCACAATGCCAACTGCCTTCTCACAAAACCAAGGGGTCTTAAAGTTCCTCGGCCGTGTCCTTACCTCCCTCTGGAGTGCCCTTTCAGTCTGAGAAGCTCACTTAGCGAGACGCCTACAGAGGAAACGCTGGTGTTCGCTCTTTGGCTTCCTGTGGGGTGTTTTGTATAACTGATAAGTCTCCGCAGCCTTTCCTCTCATCTTATCACATGTCTGCCAGTCTAACAACTACCTTGCTTTTTTTCTCTGTCCTCTTTCAACTGCTTCTTTCTCTCTTTCCTAGTGCCATTTGGAGTTCCAGAAATAGCCTCTTCTTCTTTGATAGCTTTATCAGGGCCATAAATTACCAGGGCTGGTTCCCCAACACCTCTATTATCTGCAGGTTATTAGAAAGTTTGGAGAAGTCCTTAAAAGATCGCCTTCTGTAAATGGATGCCTCTCCCTCAGAAAGGTCATTTATCAATTATTCAATTACTCAACCAGTGTTGGTAAATGGTAAATGGTCTTGTACTCATATAGCGCCTTTCTAGTCTTCTGACTACTCAAGACGCTTACACAGTGTTTGTCACATTCACAGACATTCACACTGATGGCAGTGGACATCTACATACCAGATACAGTACATACCGGTACACATGGATAGACATGTGGACCGGGGGAGGTGGGGATCGAACCGCCAATCTCTCGAATGGAGGATGACACACTCTCCCACTGAGCCACAGTCGCCCGTGTTGAATCCTTGAAGAAAGCGTGTCTTTCTCGCATGTCTCCATGGTGCACGAATTATCCCAAAAAACTTTACCATGGAAAACATGCGAAAATAAACTTAATACTTTTTCTTCAAGAATTCAAAGTGACACAGTGGAAATGTCCCCATCCTCTTTTCCTGACACTATGCAGTATTTATATTTCTATATTCTGCACATATTTAACTCTCCCCTCCCTGAATCGCTCTCCCACTCTCTCTCTCTCTCTCTCTCTCTCTCTCTCTCTCTCTCTCTCTCTCTCTCTCTCTCTCTCTCTCTCTCTCTCTCTCTCTCTCTCTCTCTCTCTCTCTCTCTCTCTCCACTCTATTCTGTACATCCTCTATTTAAATGCCACTTCACCCAGGGGAGCCTTGCTCTTAATTACGGGGCCTCACCACCCCCACCGTGTCATCTCTTTAATGAGTTCATGGTCTTATGACCTCGGTTTCTGCACAGTGGGAATGTAAGGTATCTCTGCTCCGAAGTAGCTGCACATTTAGATACAGGAGACAGGAAGACAGGCAGCCTGGCTCACAATGCACAGCTTTTCAAACACCAGGGGGTTTCCACTGGTCATGTAAGGCCTTGAATATAATGGAGTTTTGTAATATGTACCTGTTCAAACTGACATTAAAAATGAGGGTTTTGATTAATCCTCTCAATTAGTCACACATATTTTCATTACTTTAAGATCACCAAACAGGAGAAACTTTGTATTTGATCTTAAAAGCTCTTTGACTTGGTCATGGAACATCATGGAACGGATGGGTAAAGATTTTCTTGTAATGGTGACAGATTTGAAAAGCTTGACTGACAGCCTGTGAACGCTTGTGAGAGTTTGAATGTTTCACACGCCCACACCTTCACATAAACAGATTTTTGAACTTGAAACTCTGAGAACAAAAGACTTTCAGCAGTTAGCTTGGTCATCCAACATATTCAGGGGACCCTCAACAAATGACAACAAGGTTATAACAATAGTTACAAATCAAAACCTATTGAAGCCAATAGTGTCAGTGGGGAGCTCTAATGATCAACAAAGATTAATTAAAAAGAAGTTGGGAAAGAGTTTGATGCAACAAATGAAAATTGAGGCTAATGATCTGGTTGCAGCCTCTCAAATGTGTGCAGTTTTTGCTTTCATTTATCTTACAATGACGTAAAATGAACATTTCTGAGGTTTTGACTACTTGTCTTAAAGTCAGTCAAATCTTTTTATATTTTCTGACCTTTATAGGCCAAATAATTGATTAATTGACACAATAATAGGCAGATTAGTCAATAATTAAAATCATTATTATTAGTCGCAGGCCTATGTCAGTCCTTGGAGCTGTATCTCTTTTTGGATCACATACATGAGGGAAGGACACCAGATAGCTGCAGCTGTAGAAGACGAGATAATAGGCAGAAAGCAGATTTATTCTACATAATCAGTATTATTGTCTCACTGTTTGCAGCAATCAGCCCATCACTCCCATTTTACCTCCTGCCAGTCCCTCCCCGTCTCTCCCTCTGTCAGCTATGTATGTTTAAAAGAAGAAGTCAATTATAGATCTGGGTTAATAGAATGGGCTCCCTGTGGGAGAGGTCGAGGGATGAGATCTTCTAATGAAACCTACATTTCATGCCCACAGCTTGATAATAATGGTATAGAACTCTCTGTTTGTGTGTGTGTGTGTGTGTGTGTGTGTGTGTGTGTGTGTGTGTGTGTGTGTGTGTGTGTGTGTGTGTGTGTGTGTGTGTGTGTGTGTGTGTGTGTGTGTGTGTGTGTGTGTGTGTGTGTGTGTGTGTGTGTGTGTGTGTGTGTGTGTGTGTGTGTGTGTGTGTGTGTGTGTGTGTGTGTCTGTGTCTGTGTGCGTGTGTGCACAGTGTTTTTTTCACATAGTGACATAACTGAGCGTTAAAATTACCTAAGAAATCAATTTTGTTCCCTTTGGACCGAGTCAAGCTAACAATTTCTAGTCTTTGTGCTAAGCTAGATTTTCTTTTTCCTCTCCCTCAAAATTCCTCTGCTTCTCTATGTATACTCTGTATATAGTATATACTATGTATATGCAACAACCACAGCAAGGGGAAACCTCCGAGGCTAAAAAAGGAAGGCAACACTGAGCTGCCAAACACTGCAGTTCATTGAGTAGCCATTTGAGGTTGGCTCCAAAACAGGGTCAATCTCCAGAGGCTATAAACCCCCTTTTTAAAATGCTCAATTTCTGCAACTACAGCAGACACTGTATAAACACGTGAAAACAATGCTGATTGATCGTGTGACCCGCTAATGAAAGCACTTGTACTTGCCTCTTTGCTGAGTACTCCAATATCCGTGTCTGTGGCGACGTTCCCTCACTAAATGCAAATGCCACAAGGTTACTGACACTGTTTATGTCAGTCAGCAGCGATTGGTCTGCCCAGATGGAGCTTGTGTCTACCGGTTATGCTGTGTTCGCTTGTAATCGTAAATCGGGAACTTCCAACTCCTGAGTCAGGCTTGTAGTAAGGGCAGAAGTGTTATAGGAACATATGTGTGTGTGTGTATGGATTTAAGAGGGTGACATATAGGGGACGGACCCGAAGTAGAGAGGTGAATGTGTTTCACTGCCGATGTTTTGATTAGCCAGGAGCAAGAGACGTCTGGAATCTTCCACATTGAGCTTCACTTTTGCAAGACAAACCTCTATATTTTATATAGTCTGTGACTTACGGCATACATTTCTCATTCACATTTCTGTGCACACACACTGAATGACAACCTGTACGTTCAAATAATGTATGATGAAGACATAATAACCCATGTTTTCATTGCAGACATTGATTTTCTTTGTGTTCAGTTTATTGCACAGAACTGAAGCAGGATGGTAATGACTTCTCCCCCCACAGAGTCTGCGTCAGCATGTGAGAGCCAGGTTACACCCTGGACACTCTATCACAGGGCTAACACCCATATTCAGACTCACAGCCACAGCTATGGACATTTTATAGTGCACACTTCACCCTACCTGCATGTCTGCGGACTGTGAGAGGAAACTGAAGCGCCCCGAGGAAACCCATACAGACTGCACACTGAAAGAGCCCTGTCAGGTTTCAGGTTCAAACCCAGTGACACTGTGTACGACTGATCAACTGTAAAAGCCACATTTGAAACATTCACCTTTCTATTGACTAAATTAACATCATATTTCATGTGTTCCTCATTTTTCGGGAATATTCACTTTCTTTTCAAAGCTCATCTCCGTTTACATTTCATGCAGAGGTGTTTGTAGCATTTTGTACTTCTGAGCTCTTAACTGCTGTCTGTAGAATTGTTAAACCTTAATTTCCCATGTTGTGTCTCTTATCAAATTAAAGAACACTTTAAGGCGAATATTAGTATTTTTCAATCCTATTTCCCTATGTATTAGTGCCAAAGTGACTAATGGGATGAACAAAACCAGAGGTGACCGAGCCTTTGCGGCAGCTGTCCCTAGGTTCTGGAAAAGCCTGCCCTTGCATATTGGTTCAGCCCAGACCCTAGAGGTTTTTAAGTCCTTATTGAAGACCCACCTTTTCTCCATGGCTTTCAATTCAAACCGAGCAAGACACCTGTTTACTGTATTTCATGTGTATTTTTCTAATTGTATTGTTTATTGACTTTTACAGTACTTTGGTGGACCGTTATTTGGTAGACCTTTTTTTTCAATGTTTTCAGAGTTGAGTTCAACAATTTTTCAAACTGATCCGGTATTGAGCGAGAGCACTGCGGCCTGGCAGCCACCAACCAGGCTGCAATTTAATCGGACAGGGCACTAACGACCGTCAATGTAGTAGTAGTAAGGCATCTTTCTTTATTTATATAGCGCATTTCATACCAAGGCTAATCAATGTGCTTTGCATAAAGACAAAAAAATTTTTTTAAAACAGCATAAAAACAAAAAACATGTTTACTAGTGGTAAAGTATTTATTTTGGTCCATGACCACAAAAGTTAAAAACATACAGCAACGTTAAAAACATACAGAAACAATAAAACAATAATAAAACAGTGGCCGAAAAGGTGTAGGAGGAAGCCGAGGCTTGTTATGCCTACCCTGTGAACATTTCGTTTACACAGCTTATCAAAACTAGAAAAGCTGTAAAAAAACAAAAACAAAAAAAAACAAAGTAACCTGACAGGACAAGTTGTCAATTAAACAAATCAAAACAATTAAAGAAAAATAAATAAATGAAAATCTATACATTTTCATTCACAGCTTTCTATACATTTATATTCCATATTTCAACATAGAAAGATGGAGAAGTTGGCATTATCCTGCCATGCTTTGCACGTGTGTAGCTGCTGATGCAGGTCAACGCAGTATCTTTAGCTAATAGCATTAGCCTACCTCCGGGTCTGTCTGCAGCTCTCCACGCTTGGAACATTAAGGAACTCTTTAGATGCCATTAAGCCTCTTTTCCGAAAAATGGATGCTCTTTCATATCTTCCCCAATTATCATGAAATCCTTTAAATAGTCTCTCACACAGAAACACTTAATGTGCCCAGAGGAAGAATTACACAAGCCTGAGGGAGATACAGTAAGCATTATGGCACTGCATTTGCTTTATTGATCAGAATGAGAAAGGCAGCTACTGCAGCCCATGTAGTATTACATTTATTGCATTTTCAAAGATTGCCTGTTTGTTCAGTACTTTGGTGTTTGCATCCATCATTATTCTGCTTTAAGTGCTTTGAGCAAAGTTATCCTTTATCATAAGCACACCATATGAAGTGAACTAGACACCAGAACACTCAAATCTTAAGTTTGAGTCCGTTCTTGACGACACGATTAATCATATTAATGACAGAACATGAAAATTAAAAAACATCGTCCTTGTGGACCCCCTCAAGAAGGTTCTTTAGTCCGAGTAACACCCCGAAACCCCCAAAATCTTCAGTTTATTATCACATAACACAACAGAAATAGTAATTGAGAAGTTCTAAACAATAAACAAGGCTTGTGTGATTCATTGATTCTCAAAATAGTTGCAGATTAATTGAGTCGCATATGTGCACACATTTTTTACTCAATTTACAGTAGAATACAACCCACAAAACAGCACCTGGTTGTTTGTTTGAAACACTGCAGGCTTCTGATAAGATTACTCTGTGCACTAGATGATGGTTGCCACAGCAGGGATGTCAGAAAGTCAGTAAGACTTAGTCAAGAGGAGTGAGTCAACTGAAGACAAAATCAATAAGGGAGAAAAAATGGAAATAGTTTGTATGCCAGTGAGTGTGAACCAGGACTATGTGGGTATCGTACTGTGAACCTGCCTTTCTGTCTGCCTGTCACACAACATGAATAACATGACAGGGTGTGTGTTAGTGTGTGGGGAGTTGACTGTGGTGTGTTAAACCAAAACAAAAGAAGAGAAAATAACTGAGAGAAAGTTGTCAAAACACACACAAGCACTGACTAATGGCTGCTCTGGCATCGTGTGCTGATGTTATGAGGGGGCTTTCCGTTTGGACACCCAGTATCACAACATATGCCATGCAATGCACTCATCGTCCAAGATCACCACACCGAAACCATATGCTTTTAATAAGTGCGTAAAATCCATAGAATGCATAAAAAATGGACGTAGCATCTCCGGCGAGGTCTGTTCTCTCAACTTGAGCCAATTGTCCTCTCATATTGAAGTGGCCATCTTGTCAGACTTTGACTCTGCCTCGTTACCTCTTACTGGAGATCTGGCTGATGTATACCTCCGAGGAGAAGTGAGGGCCAGAGGCAAGCTGTCACTCAAGGCCACGCCCCTAATTTTTCATAGACTTTAACCTCTAATAAAATAAAAACTAGCAAGGTACAAAAAAAGTCACCCCCCTCAGTGTTGTCATGGAGATATGACCTAAACATATAGACTAGAATGTTTCTTTGTACCAGGCCTTAAATAGGTTTAATTATGCAGTGAAAACAGCCTGTTTAACATGGGGCTCAATGAGAAATTGCTCTTTCATGAAACCTGCCCCTAGCAGTCACTTGGCAAACTGCAATTTTTGGCACTTCAGCATTGGATCAACCAGGAAATCGCTGTAGTGGGGGCTTGGTAAAATCAGGTGAAACAAGATGCTGTTGAAAGAGTTGGCAGGAAAAAGAAAATGTCAAATGGACACAAACCTTGTGTGAAACACTAAAAAAAATACAAATTAAAAAACTTCTATTAGTGTACCACCTTTCAGACATCTCATCACATTTAATCAGAAAGTCCAACAGAAAGCAACAATAGTGGCGTTTACAGTGATGCTGCTCTGCTGCTGAGTCATATGTCACAGCTAATGTGTCCCTGGCCTCGTCTCGGTCTTTACTGATTGACTGTGTGAAAGAGCTGATTCATATTCAGTGCTTTGGATTGGATAGTAAAAGTTGTAAATGTCTTCCTTTGTGTAACAGTTTCTACCAATACCAGCATTGTGGCTCTGTGGATGGCAATGCTGAGCTATCTAGACTGAAATATATCATAAATTATTGGAAATTTTGTACAGACATTTATATCCGCAGAGAAAAAATCCGACTGACTTTGGTGATATTCTGCTTCTACCTCCATCCCCACCATGAGGTTAACACTTTTAGTACTGTCTCAACAACTACTGGATGGGCTGCCAAGTAGACATTTATGCCCCTCTCTGGATGAATTCCTAAGTCCGTAGAACACCTGGTTTCGATACTGGCACCAATAAGACTTTTTTTTGTTTTGTTTTTTGACAAATGTTTTTCTTGTCTGTTTTAGTTACAATGCAAAGATACAGAACAAAACATATCAGTAGGCACATTAATAAGTATAAAAATACAAATAAAAAGGCACTTGAAGAAATTTAGAAACTCAGTTTTGCAACTCATCACGGTTTAAAAAGAAAAGGAAAGAATAAAAACATTTTTGCAAGCATGTACATACATCGAATACCTTGGTTTATGTCCAAATACTGCCGCTGCTTTAAAAACAAGAAAAAAAAATCTGCCGTGAAGTGAGAATATCTCTACTTTATTCCCATGCAAATCAGTTTGTTTAGAGTGTTTTCTCCTGTTTCTTGTTTCGGGAGATGGGCACTCATGTCTAGAAAATCCCTGCAAGAAGTTGAAACAGTTTGAAATTGTCCCTGCTACCTGCAAGATGTGTTCACTTGTTTTGAGAAGTTGTGTTTTTGTAGGATTTAATTATGGACAGAAATGACGGAGAGATTATTTTTTTAAATAACTGCTTTGTCAGATACTGGATATATTTACTTCCTCAGGCCCCTTAAAAATCTTCAAATGAAAGATTCTGTGAAGAAAAACTCAACTTTTTACAAGGCCCGACATTTCAAACTCACCAGTCAAAAAGGTTGGGAACCCAAAGGGTACGTTTGCCCACACAGGCCTGATTCAAAGCTTTTCGATTTGTCTAGAACAGTTAAATAGATTGGCAGATGGATTGACTCCCCATTTGCTGTCTCTCTTCTTATTTGACTGATCAGCCATTAACAAAATATCTACAAAAGAGGAGGAGGCTGAATAAGTGATGTCTTTTGTTTTCTGCCTTTTGTTTTCTGCTCAATCTTTGAATTTTTAAGGTGTATTTAATCATTGGTGTTTGTAAAGAAGTTGGCAGTCTCTCTCATCAGCCCTCATATCACTTCTGGTCTGATGTGGCTAATCACTGGAGCTTCAGCCGTACAACACTGGTTTTCAGAAGAACAAAAACAAGCAGGATGTGGTCTTGTCCTTGAGAACCGACAGAGGAACAAGCCAAAAACGTTACTTCATGATCATAGGCAGACGCACAATCATCCAGACTTAACAAGCACACACGCTTCTTGCAGACACCTTGGGGAAGCTTGGTATAATTCCGGCAGTGGCAGCCTATATTAAACATTATTTTCCAGGACAGGTGAGCAGGACAGGGTGAAATCAATCAGCGCATTTTTTTTCTGGGTCATGAGGTGAAAAAACATGGACACACACATGTAAGAGACATCCATCTACGAGCATCAAAGACTTGCAGTCGCTACCTGAAAGAAATGTTTGCTTTGGCGGTAATATACTTTTGTATTTAGTGCTGTCAAAGCAACTTAGCATCATTTGGAAATTCATATTAAACACTGCAGCTACGTGTTTGGTCATTTTGATGGATCCCCTTGGCAGATATATTTCAACTCCTACATTAAAGCATCCCCGCTCTACTGCACAAACCTGGATCCTTCTCAAGTGGTGGATTGGATGTTCTCACTGTCCGTGTTTGTGTGTGTGTGTGTGTGTGTGTGTGTGTGTGTGTGTGTGTGTGTGTGTGTGTGTGTGTGTGTGTGTGTGTGTGTGTGTGTGTGTGTGTGTGTGTGTGTGTGTGTGTGTGTGTGTGTGTGTGTGTGTGTGTGTGTGTGTGTGTGTGTGTGTGTGTGTGTGTGTGTGTGTGTGTGTGTGTGTGTGTGTGTGTGTGTGTGTGTGTGTGTGTGTGCGCGCGCGCGCCACTGAAACTGCCCACCGAGCCGCGGCTGCAGGTGTCACTCACTCACACTCACACCAGACAGAAATAGCCTGCGTTTCTGCCCTAGTTCCGCCTTAGTTCATAAAAAAAGGAATTGCTACTTGAATTTCATTTTCTCAGTACAAAGTGCATCATTGTTGCCTAAATGAAAAATAAATTAAGTCAGCAAATGAAAAAAAATATTTTTAGCATTAAGTCTGTATTTAGGATGTTATTGAGGAACGTTTACAGTGATCAGAAATAGAGGCCTGAACTTGAGACCTTGGACCTACAGTAAAGAGACAGATGAACTAGGTCACACCACATCGTGGGTGTGTGCGCATGTGTTGGGGGGTTAGTTCCGTGTCAACTCTCGCTTACCTACTGTGTCTCTATTCTTCAAATTCAGTAGGGCAGATTTTAAAGACACACACACACACACACACACACACACACACACGTACACACACACAGGTCATACCTGTAGCCGCCTTTGAAGTCTTTCTAAACGGGTGTACACAATATTAGAAATTGAAACTTATCTTGGCCAGATTCCACTGCAGATGCCCATGAAAAGACATAAGTTCAGGCACAGGGCTTAATTATTACCTTTTTTCCTTCCAGGACCCGAGGGCAAAACATAAGTTTAAGATCCACACCTACTCCAGCCCGACCTTCTGCGACCACTGTGGCTCTCTGCTCTACGGCCTCCTACACCAGGGCATGAGATGTGACCGTATGTACTCCCCAACACACACATCCACTCACGCCTAACTCTTTTGGATTGATCATATAGCCATTAGCGCACATACATTCTGTATCATTGTAATTTCCCTATAGCTGATGATCTCTCTCCCCAAAACATATATTGTAATCAAACAGTCTCTCCAAATACTGCCATTTTTTACTGTCTTTGCTGGCCTGCACACCCACGTAAAGTAATACTATATTCAGAAAATCCACTCTTAAATAACATCACTAATACAGTACATCTGTGTGTATGTGTTTTCCAGACTGTATGATGAACATCCATAAGCGCTGTGTGGCCAATGTGCCGAGCCTGTGTGGGACAGACCACACTGAGAGGAGAGGTCGCCTCCAGATCACTGCTGAGGTCAAGACTAATGTACTCACTGTTACCAGTAAGTATGTCTCAAAAACACACATTCATACAGTCATCAGCTATAAAGACATTTACCTGGAGTGTAGACGCCACTGCATATTCATGTTCAGGTATAAAAGTCATCTGCCTCCCTCTACTGGTAGACCTGCAGAGGTGAAGGAGGGACGTAGCACGAGTTAAGAATAGGATCAGATTCACAAACTGTATGAATGACACAGAGAGAATATCTACTTGATACAATGTAGTTGTATCAATGTCAAAATGAGTGTATTGTGTCAATACATAAATCAATCAATGTATGACTGAAATGGTCATGAACAGCAGTTATCATTCTTGATTCATTTTGTAAGAAGTGATGTTTGCTAGCCTTGCATCACCAAATTAATTTGCAAATGCATTATGGTCTTGAACCTCTCCTTTAATTTTCAATTTCCAAGTGGCCGGTTATCAGCCGGCAGAGCAAAAATGTCAACCAATCAGAGCAACAAAACATGACCTACAACCAATCGTAGCAACGAAACGACGTAGCGCTGATCGACACGTGTAAGTTGGGGGCGCTGCTTGGACCATTGTGGAGCAGGAAAAAAATGGTTTCTGTGTCACAAGCTTTCTCAAATTGCAGCTAAACGGTACATTAAATGTGTTTCTGAAAACATTATAGGCGAGAAATAGGCAATACAGTAAGAGAATCTTTTACTTATATTTGATCAGCGCTGCCTAGTTTGGCAGATTGATCGGAGTTTCACGAGTCTAGTACATTACACTGGATGGAGAACCCCAGTTATGTTCAGTAACTATGACGCTCCGCCTCTGCTCTTAAACCCACATGAGATAAACAGTTGTGATTGGTCCGCTAAGTTGCTGAATCTGAATGTACGTATCTGTTAGAGCAAAATAAACATGAGCTCAGAAGATTCGTCTGGTTCCCAGGCTCGATGTTTGCATGAAGATAGCCTCTTTTCACAGCCTAAAGCTCATTGATTGTGGCACTGACAACATGTGATGCATGTATGAGTCTCACACTTCAACCCCAACCTAGAAAATCTTGCTGAAGTACAATAAGACGACTTGACTTGTGTTTTGTATCGGTTTGTCAACCATCTGACCATATAATTAAAGCAAATATGAGGCGTAAGATCTATATTCCTGTAAATCATGACTATTTTGCTTCACTGTGCGTCCTACCGTCAAGAGACAAAAGCTGTCATCACATCATATTGTACATATTTTGTGGAGAATAATGTTTAAGGCAGAAGGTGCCACGTTTCCCAGAATGCCTTTCAACGACCCACAGAGCTAGACTCGTTGCTCTCAGCCAAAGTGGTGGGCAGCCGTGGGTTATACATGTAAACTGAGAACAAAGGAGATTTTGATGATACAGTAAGAATTGTTTTTGCTGTTGACCTTCTGCATTGTGTATTGAGGATACTGTGGGTGTCTGTCTGCTTCTCTTGTGATTTCTTCCTTTATGGTCGAGTGGTAGTTTAATGTTGGTGCGTAGGGAGTCACTAATGAAAGTTTTTCATTTTATTAAATGATGTTATATTAATTAATAATCTAGTGGTTCGGGCATCTAGTAAGGATGCCCCCTGGGCGCCTCCCTAGGGAGGTGTTCCAGGCACGTCCAGCTGGGAGGAGACCTCGGGGAAGACCCAGGACCAGGTGGAGAGATTAGATCTCCACACTGGCCTGGGAACGCCTCGGGATCCCCCAGTTAGAGCTGGTTAATGTGGCCCGGGAAAGGGAAGTCTGGGGTCCCCTGCTAAAGCTGCTGCCCCGCGACCCGACCCCGGATAAGCGGATGAAGATGAGATGAGATAATTAATAATAGATATTAAAGTGTATTCCGTTCTGCCTTTCTGCTGCTTTCAGTATATTGCTAAAATACAACAAATTGACTTTTGAATTAAAACAAATCCCTGAGTATCTATTGTGATATGTTTATTACAAGTTGATTTAAAGACAAACATTTGTTGTGCAGGCCCTAGTTCTGGAAGCATCCTTATCCATGTCTGGCCATTTGCAAGAAAATCCATAATCAAACAACAAACGTATGCAAGAAATGCAGTTGCTGTTTTTATGAGTCGTAACCAGTGAAATTATTTTACTGACATCAATTCTTGCCTGAACAACTCTCACTTCAATTGGATAGGTTGAATGTAGGCTCACCTTTTTCCCAGAGAGAGTTTCCTGACCTGCCTCATGTTTTGTTAAACTGGTAAATGGTAGAGAACAGTGTAACTACTCACCTTCTTGTTTACTTGTAGTGCCTTGTCTGCAGGTGGCAGCAGAGCTTTACATTAACTTTACTCTGCAAATGTCAACTCAGTTACAGCTGTGCTTCAAATAAAAAGCGTCAGACTTTCTTGGTGTAGAATTAACTTTTGGATGAAATGAGTCTTTCCTTCTAGTCGCATGTCATATGGAGTACAACATCTTTTAGCTTTGATGATAAATTAGTTGATTTCACAAAAATACCTAGGCAGTTGAGGAGTAACCCTTACCATTAACAAAAGCTGCAAAGGTCAGTTATCTAATGTGCATGCACAGTTAATCTCATATCATACGTGCTGCCATTCATCCCCCATACTAGATGACTCAATAATAATAAATGTTGGATGGATGGATGGATGGATGGATGGATGGATGGATGGATGGATGGATGGATGGATGGATGGACGACACTTGAATTTGCCAAAATTTTGTTAACTCCTTTTTACCCATGCTACTTAAGCACTCAAGAGTAATTACTTATTATATGTAACTGACTCCTGATGGCAGAACTACGAAGGTAAAACTATCCATTCATGTACGTATATACTGTTTATATATATTGAATTATTCCTCTGGGGTTGCACAGCATATCAATATACAGGATCTGTTCATCAGTGAAAATCTAAACAAAGTCTCCTCTATCCACTACTAGAACAGTTATGAGAAAAGTTGCAATCGTCTGAAAGGAGACAATGGATAGAGAACACTGGATGTGTCCATTTCTGTATGTAAGAGCGTTTTCCTTCCGTGGGCTTTCGCTGGGTTTCACCCCTCTTCTACTCTCTCTTCCTGGTTCCCACGCTCGTAGACTGATCATTAGCTGGGATTTACTGTGGGAAGTGATAAGAGAGCAGACTTATCACACACAGACAGCGGAAAAGGTTAAACCACACAGTGCTCAAAGAAAAAAAAAGTAGAGCTGAACAAAGAAACCGTCAAGGACAATAGACTGCTTATGTTGCTATGTTATTTAGAGTAGTTGTATCTGTTAGTAAGTGCATTCACATTACTGTCCATTCCGCACTGATTGTATTTTAGACACTTGCACCATTTGAAGTAGCAAATGTTGGGCAGAAAATACACTTATGTTCATTTACATTCCTGATTTCAGCCAATTGTGATGAAATCCTTCTCTCATTTTCCTTTACAGCAATAATAAGACGCAGTAGGAGGTGTAGTACTCCTTTCTGTCCACAGGGGTCAGTGTGGAGCCACCAGTAGCTTTCTCCCTCATTGCAGTGAGTTGGAGAAAAAAAACACCATAGAGAATGAATTGTAGAACCACTAGGAATTATTCTACAGCTTAACGTAGCAAGAGCTGGTGGAAATGGCTGCCACATTAAGAAATGCATTCATGCCGTGGACTAGTTGTGGATTTAATCAAAGCAATTGACTTGAGTGTAAAGTGTCACTTTGTTTATCACTTTTAAGTCCCATTCCTCCCTTGTCACTGGGAGATCAGAGCTCAGGGTTAGTGGCAGTGCCCATGGAGATGGAGGATCAGCATCTAGCTGAAGGACACTCCAGCAGGGACAAAGTAGAGGGACGTGGGATTGGGGCCTTGGAAGGTGCCCCCTTCCCTTGGTACTTCCTAATGACTTTATATCTGTTCCCAAAGGCAGGGTGAAAAGCCAGTCATCATAGATAAGGGTTTCAAGTGACAATTGCTTACATATGGGGATAACAGCGCACATTTTCAGACAGTGTCCCCTGGAAGACATTCTTGGTGTTTTTTTCATGGAAAGTGACAGAAAGTGAAGAATGAGAGAACGTTCTTCACAAGTTCAAGGTTCAAATTCGGCTTTTTCTCTCACCTCCACACTGCTAGACATTTGCTTTGTGGAGTTATGAATGTTTCATTTATTTTATGCACAGCCAAAAGTCATGCCAACACCACACTGCACTATACTATACTACGCTTTTTTTCTTTGAAGGACACTGCACTCAGGCCAGAGCTCAGGATGGGTACTTCTACTTCAAAGTGAGCAAGGAATATAAGAGCAGTGGACTGTCAGGCTCAGAGAAGTACGCTTAACCAATAAATCATGAATGATAAAGCTTATGATCCTGACAGGGGTTTTGTTTTTTTTACTTGTCATCGCTCAAATGAAATAATCCAATGATTAGCTAGATCAGCTACTAGACTCTTGTTTATCCAAAATGTCCATAAATGGCCAGGAAATGCCCAAAATAGAAGCACTTAAAGTGTAACTCCAGTGTATTTGCATTCCATGGTCTTTTTCGGCATGAATATACATCAAATCAGCCTGGAGACAGTTTTTTTTGTTGATCACCTATTAACAGAGAAATTCCGGAGAGTCGCTAGCAGCCAGACATGGCTAACACTGAGTATCTCGGGGCAGAGCGCTGAACCATCCATAACAGCTTTTTTTTATCCACTAATACTGCTCAAAATAACACCAAATCTCTGCAGTAGCATGAGAAGAGTTCCTACACATAAAACGAAGCACCAACAACGTAGTAGGCAAACCTGGAGTTTATTAAAAAAAGACTGTTTTACAGAGCTCCATGTATTATGTTTAATATAACATAATTTCCACTATGCCTGCATCTGTCATGTCATTACTTTGGTCATGTGAATGCCTCCTATTGACTGTCATTTTTTATTATAAAGGTGAGGCCACACCCATGTTGTCTTGTTTGTTTAAAGCCCTAATGAAGATGCAGGGATCTTTTAGCTTTTTTAAGTGATTTTTTAATATTCATATGAAATCATCAGTCAAATATTTGAATCTATTTTTCCACATGGGAACATAGTTGCCAAAATGAACATCAACTTTTCATTAAACACATTTTGGAGATGGAGATTCAGACTTTTTTATCAGGCCTCTTGGTGCCAGTTTTTGGTGGCCAAACCAAACATATAAATGTGATGACTGTTCATAAAATGAAATTATCTGGAAAAGCGTCCCTGATTTTGCAGCACATATAAAATGGCTGTTGGACAGAACACAAGAATCCAACTCTGGTGAGGCTGTTTCACATGGGAGAAGGTGCACTGCCAACACCCACGCTGCTGTGCACATACAGTATTCTGCTGTTACTGCACTCTTATCTCCACTCGCCCTCCCTGTAGACTCAAATACATGCATTATCTCTCTCTCTCTCTCTCTCACACACACACACACACACACACACACACCACACACACACACACACACACACACACACACACACATACTGTATACTTAAACCCAAGCATGCTATTTGCAATTAGCACATACTGTATGACGGAAAGAATTTCACCCACACAGTCACATGCACACCTGTGCATGCATAAGCAGATCCATTCACTCATTTACCCACAAACACACACACACACTCTATTTGCTGTAAGGGTCCTATGAGACCATTTGGCATGCTACCGTCTTTATAGCTCACCTCAACCAGCATTTGATGGTCACTTTAACAGGCATCATCTAATATTTATTAACCTGCTCCGCTGAGGGTTTAATGCTGGCTGTTGGGTCTGTGCTGTGGTTAACCTCTCAGAGCTAAGCGTAGCATAGCGCTTTAATGGCATGAAAACGTAATTTCTAGTTTCTGTTTTCTCACACAGAAAATAGAAACTAGAAGCTCAACCTTCAGTCATGGTTTGAAACAAAACCGCATGTTCCGAGGGGTCAGAGCTTTGCATCTCAACTGTTAAAGAAAAAGGGAAAAAAAGAAAATGTTTGCTTGCAAAAGTGTGCTTAATTTCTTTGGTGTCAAAACAAGATGGACCTGCTTCAGTATAATGTGATACCTGTCATTTTCATAATTGGTCTTCTAATGATGGCAGCCATTCATCCATCATGTTGCTGTACTTAAGATGTTGTCCCCTTCTTTGTCATCTCTGAAATAAAGTTCATCTACTTGTCTAGTCTTGCTCATCGGATGTACAGCGTTGGAATAAAGTCTGACGCTATCTCGGCTATCTTTTTTGCAAGGGCACCGTTGGCCTAGCTTAGCACCAAGACAACTCTGATTAGTTTAGAGTAATGCAAACAAGCCAGAGCATTTTTCCCCCCAATCCCAGAATAATAAACTGGTTTAGCCAGACCATATGCCAGCGCTGACAGAGCGCTGTGGAGATAGGTCTAGCAATGCACGCAACTGTATCTACTGTAACCCTCAAATATGTCCATTTATTTGCCTCCTGCCATTCAGACTACCTGAGAAGATGCATTAAACATTTGCGTGCAGTGAAGTGCCACATAACCTACCCAAACTCGAATTTCACAAAAAACAAAAATAACACCAATCTGAAAGAGACCCCAGAACAGATGGACTTGATTTGAAATAGACCCGAATTAGGCCGGATGATTACTATTTAATATATTTCTATAACTGAGTGAGAGAGAGAATCAGCCAACTGGGCTAATGTATTGAGACTTTGGCCCTACCTGATTAGACTGACTTTTTTAAAGGTCCATTGAATGAGTAACATGTCAGTACATGGATGCATGTTTACAAGTCTTGTTTTTTGTTAGTCTGTGGCCCAAACCAGCTAAACCGAAGTGCAAAAATGCACCTTTTTTTTTTTTTTTAGGAAAGTAAATTGCAAGTGCGACCACACTCTTAGTGTAACTGACCCGGTAAGTTGAGATTCCAAGAGACATAGTTTTAGGTTTCTACATGGAGATGGATGTTTGGGCACTACAGGGTCAGATTTTAAGTGTTCTTAAAAGGTAATGAATAAGTAATGTCATCTCTCTGGAGGGGAGAGGCCTGAGCTGGTGTGTGAAGTTGAGAGGCCTCAAGTTGAACCAGTGAGTTGGTCCCTTCTATGAACAGCACTGGCTCATGAATCAAACTCCTGCTCCTCGTCTCGTTTGGGTATTCAAGGCAGAAAGATCAGATACTAAAATGTTTGACAATCTCTTTTTACATGATGGGTGTATTTGCCCTCACAGTCCACACAAAACGTAGCCAACCTACTTTAACTTATCATGGCTTCCTCTGCCATTCAGATGACAGTCTATATTGAAAGTGGGAAAGGTGTGTGTGTGTGTGTGTGTGTGTGTGTGTGTGTGTGTGTGTGTGTGTGTGTGTGTTTGTGTGTTTGTGTGTGTGTGTGTGTGTGTGTGTGTGTGTGTGTGTGTGTGTGTGTGTGTGTGTGTGTGTGTGTGTGTGTGTGTGTGTGTGTGTGTGTGTGTGTGTGTGTGTGTGTGTGTGTGTGTGTGTGTGTGTGTGTTCTTACAGCACAGCACCAGCACCAGCCCTGCTTCTAGTAATTGGATGTGACCTCCCAACTTGACCGGCAACATTAATTGTGCACACATACACATATTCACACACACACTCCTCCAATCACTGGGGATGTTACGCCACCGGAATACAATTACAGCCCAATAACAGACAGCCACAGAAGAAGGATTAGTGTTTCAACTGGCAACCTTCATCTGTCTACATGGTCATTACAGACAGATCTGGCAGCCTAAAGGCTTTAACCCCCAGTGCAACTCTAAGGGGTTCTCGTGTGTGTGTGTGTGTGTTTTGTGTTGCCTCAAGTTTACCATGCCTAATTTAATTAGTTGGTTTCAGGGGAGAGTTTTGTTGTTAAATAGACAACACTCTCAAGATTCACACACACGCACACATACACACGTTTGAAGGCTTGAAATTAGGACCTGCCATCCTACTAAATAAGGGTTCAAAGTTATGATAATATGTTACTGGCATGTGCTGAACAAAGACAACCATTTATGGCACAATTGCTTCAGGTTATTTGCACAAGTACAGTGAGGGTGTATTGGAACCCACTGCTGCTTCCATTCATGCAGGGTACCCCCAGCATGGTGTGTGCAAAGGAGTTGAGAAGAGTGGAAAATAAATGCATGCGATTGGTGATTAATCATCATTTTACTCCTCTTATTGATTTTAAGGAATACGGCTCACCTAATGGAGAGGAAAGACATAGCAGCTCCAGTATTGTTCTCCATGAGGTTCAGAGGAGGACATTTTGGAAATGCAACACTGTAGATATGCAGCCAACACCAGGTGGTTTTCCCTTGAAAGCGCAGCCGAAGCGTAGCAAACGCTACCCGTTGATGCAGCTGTTGCTGCAGTTTTAAATGATTTCTGTGGCAAGTTTACTTTGAAAACTGAGCAGAAACTTGCCCTGGAGCAATTCCTTCAAAGAAAGGATGTATTTACTTTACTGTCGACTGGTTTTGGTAAAAGTTTTATCTCCCAGTTGGCTGCGCTGGTGGCCAAACAAATGTCATCTGGATCTTTGAACTGATTGGTTAAAGGACTGTCCAATTGCATGCAACCATTTGAACTATGCCTCTCACTCTAGTGCTGAAGAAAATGACAGCAGCCTGACCAGACCAACGTGCAATCTAGGATTGAGCTTGGTCGAGATGGAGGGCTCTGAAAGAACAGGCTCGCCTCCAATTACCACTTCCCGCCAAAGAGGCCGCTAGAAATAATGTATATGTAATGAGTACATGTACAAGTGATTAATTACTGTCACTCTTACATGCAACAATACCGTACTTTTTTAAAGCAAATCGATTCATGATTCTCTGTCTCTTATGTTTCTGTTTAGTTTAATATTGTGATTTTTACTTTTTCTAATGAACATTTTGATGACCCCCCCTGATTTTGCAGGATCTGGCTGCAGATTAAAAATATTTCGGTTTGAGGTTCTTTGTCTTGATGCTCCGTCCAGTGCCCCAAACTCCTCAGATATACATAAATAACTGGTAAAGACATGGTCGAATTGTCACAAAATGTCTATTTACACATCAAAATGTATTGATTAGAAATGTGCGCTGAAATAAAACCTCTACAAATGGATATGACACCGAACGATTTGTTATGGAGGACTGAACCGACCAAAATAAAAAATAAATACATAAATGAATCACTGTAGACTAAAAACATCTTCTTTTTTTTTTAGTCTACAGTGATCGTAGAAGTTTAGCTCTGGGCTTGCACACAAACCATTTACAATTTCTGTCCACAAAAAGTAATAATATTAGAGTTGGAACGGATGTTTATCTGAAATAAAATGAGATCCTTTTTTTTTTTCCTTTATCAAAATGTCCTCCCTCACCTGCTCCCTCTCTTTTCCTATCTCCCTTTTTTTTCTTCATCCGTCACGCCCCAGTCGGAGAGGGCAGGAATCTGGTTCCTATGGACCCCAACGGTCTGTCAGACCCCTACGTGAAGCTTAAACTGATCCCAGACCCCCGCAGCGAGAGTAAACAGAAGACCAAGACCATAAAGTGCTGCCTCAACCCCACCTGGAATGAGACCTTTAAATTGTAAGGCTTTATTACACTTTGTTTGGTGGTCTTGTATTTTATGTTTCTTTCTGTCTGTCTCTCCCTTTCCTCTGTTCTCCTTCCTTCAATCTTTACTACATTTTATCTGTTTCTTATCTTCCTTCTCTCTCACTCACCCAGTGCTCAAGAGCATCACGTTATGCTCGCCTGTGTAACCGCTGGCGCTCAGATGAAAACATCTGGCTCCTCATATTCATAAAACCTTGCTTTTGGGGTCGTTTCCTGCAGTTGGCTCCCATTACGTTCTTAATCGGCTTCATCACAGTTTGCACGGAAGGAGACTGAGATTTGCATTTTCAGGCATCATGGTGCAGATGTTCAATTTGAAAGGCATTTTAGTTGCACCTCTCCAACTAATCGATGTAAGAGATGATAGACATTTTTTTACTACTTTAAACGTGGTCTGAATGCAGCCTAAATGTAACACTTGTATTTGGAATATGAGATGAAGCTGATTACTAGAGGAATTAAACTAGGCACGTTTCAGAGGCCACAAATTATTATGGCAGAAAAAAGAGATATGCAAGTTCTGCCAACTTAAAATGAAAGGTCAAAATATATTTTAAAAAACATCTACAGCCAGGTATCACTCTTAGCCATCACCCAACTGTTGATTGTCCTTGTTTCTCTACCAGCCACCTGAAGGAGTATGATAAGGACCGCCGTCTGTCTGTGGAGGTGTGGGACTGGGACCTGACCAGCCGCAACGACTTCATGGGATCACTGTCCTTCGGCATCTCGGAGCTCCACAAACAAGGAGTGGATGGATGGTGAGATGAAAGGAGGGATGGATGGATGAATTGGGGGGGGGGGGGTAGCATGAAGGTGACCTTGTTCATTACTGCACTGTTGGAGAAATAGTTAGTTGGAGCTCCTCTCTTTATTCTGGTGATACTCAGTGCCAAAGCATCTCTACCCCGTCTCTTTATCTCTGCTTCTTTATCTCCCCAGCACCCTCCCTCCCTCTCTCCCTCTCTCTCTTTAGCTCAGTCTCTATATCTCTCTATCTTCCTCTCTTTTTGCTGACGCTGCCCTGTCAGGGTTTTTAATGAGATGCCAGCGTTTGAGGTGGGATGGCGGAGTTGGAGAGACGACATTAAAAACCTGATATCCAGAGCAAAGACAAACCTGTGCAAGTGTGTGTTTTCCACTACTCCATCTACAGTATGTGAAGTTTCAGAGCCTCACACCTGCTGGCACCAGCAACCAGGAGGAGGGACAGAGGGAGAGTGACATGAGCAGCTGAAGCTAAACTTCTGTATGTTGCTTTTACCCTCAGCAGGAAAGTAGCTAGCACTAACTTAATAACTCCTACGACTACTACTACTACTACTACTATCCAAGCACAATGTGGTCATTCATTTTTAACAGCCTGCTGCAGATTTAATTGTCAGCTGAAAATCTGTCTGAAAGAAGAACTGCACATGTTGGTAGCGTTTGATCGCCTTTTATACCCAAATGCGTCTGAATCAGTATTCCTTTGAAGTGGCTATAATCACATGACCAATGGATCACATGGCAACTTACTGCTTTTGGTAGTATATTTGAGCTGTATTCATTTCTTACTCTGCACATCCTGGATGATGATACGTTTCCTCTGAGGAAAACTCTCCACAGGATTTACAAACAGTGTCAGTGCATCATGGCAGAGGTAGCCCAGTGTTTAAAGGAGATGAAAGTAGTCAATGTGGTTGGCCATTACTTCCACAGAATGAGACTCAACCATAATTTGTGGCCTGTTATATTGATGTTTTACCTGTTTCCTTTAATATTGAAATGGTTTTGGCCCCAAAAGAAGAATATTTAACGTCCATTTAGTCGATGTCTCTACAAGATTGCATGGCGAGGGAGAATACTGTTAGTACTTGGATAGACATTCGATCATTTTTGAGCCACAATGGAGCAGTTGGGCTCTAAATTGCTCTTTTTATTTGGGCCCACTGCAGTCTACTCAGTGGTTAGATGGAATAGGTTTAAACTGTGATTTGGCAGTCAATCGTATGTTCAGCTGTTATTTCAATAGTGCTAATCCTACAGTGCTAAGCTTCTATTTCTACTGTGAAGTTTGAAGAATAGCTTTGCTAAAGCAGCACACCTGTTGATTCCAGCTTGTTAAAGGCATTATTGTTCACTTGACGCACGAAGCAAGAACCTGTGCTCCTATTTAAATCTGCACACAGTTTTGCTGAACTTCCCCCTTCTTTAACCAATGACCTTTCAGTTGTCAATCCGGTTAAACAACTGTCCAAGCATTTTGTTTTTTCTTGTATAAAACAAAACCTTCCTACAAAATAATCTATTCTCAAAGAGGACTCTCAAAGGACTCAAGCTTTTGTAGCAGGAGATTCCAAACTTTTGAACAGCATTGTAGGTGCGTTTCCAGGTTAAAATGTGGCCGCTCGCAAAGTTTCAGGGTATGCCCTCTCAAATGGCCGTGCACTCGCCATGTTTCTATCACAAAAAAAACCTGTCTGCTGCAGCACTCATTAAACAAGCCTGTGCAAATATGCGCATGCACAGATCATTTTCTGCGCTCCATTCTACTACACCACCTGATAAAAGTGTCTACGTCACATCCCGCTGAGAGTTGTATCCATTGAGAAAAAAGCCCCTGCGTGACAGCGGCCGCTCGAGCAACCCACATGCAAATTAGGGGTGTTTCGGCGAGATAGACCTGCCTCCACCCGGGTATTCAACCCTAATGGGAACGCACCTATATGTCTTGTGATCCTACCCTGTATGCGAGAGCCTGGTCATGAAATTACTGAAAGTGTATTTGGCACAGCTCCAATGCACCAGTCAGGGCTGATTTGTACGATATGTGAGTTGTGCCGCACCATGGTTAATGAAAGTAGAGCCCTAAGACTGAAAAAGGCTGCCCAAAATTATATTTAATAATAATAGTGATATTGTTTGAATTAAATTAAGTTGAGGTATCAGCTATATCCTAATGATATCATAAAGCCCGAACCTCATGGCTGTCTGAAGAGATTAAAAGTCTTTCAGAACAAAGCAGCGACTGATATTAATGGGAAACATGTCACGTAACAAGTAACTGAGACAGATGGCCCTCAGACCAATATAAGTTACTGCATGCATTCCTCCAAGTTTCATCAAAGGCAAAGACTGTCTGTATAGACTAAGATGAAGAGCGTACATTTGTAGACTGTCAACAGCAGCAGCATAAAACTATTTCATACCACTGTTATTTGTTGACGGCACTGCCAACACACAGCGATCACTGTTTAGCACCAAACAAGTCAATGAACTAACAAGAATTAATCAGGAAGTCGCAAATAAAATGCTCACAACCAACATGATCCACATTTCCTGAGAAGATGACAGCTGGGAAAAATAAAAGGAAAATAGTTAAAACTGAGATCTGTGTCACTAAATCATAAATACCCAGCCCAATGTTATGCACTATACATTGGAGAGCTTGTGGCATTAGTTGTAATTGGGCCAATGTGAAAAATTGTATTCTATTGATTCTGTTAAATGATAAGTATCTTTTCTTTGTTTCTGTGAGGCTTTGCTAGATCACCAAGACGAAGAGTGAATTACTAAATAATCATCTGATTATTCTTTAGGACTTTAAATCGGTGCACTAACAGTCAGCAGCTTCAGCTAATGGAGGCAGTTAAACGCTTAAATCGTATAAACTAATAGGGAATTGATTTGACTGGAAATATTCTCTCTCTTCAGGTTCAAGCTGCTCTCCCAGGAAGAAGGCGAGTACTTTAATGTTCCTGTTGCTCCAGAGGGGGAGGAGGGCAACGAGGAGCTACGGCAGAAGTTTGAGGTGTGTGTGCATTTGCTCCTTTAGTCTATTTGTGTTTTTATGTGGAAGCATTTGCAAATGTGTGACTGCATATGTTGGAATGTGTCCGTATGGTATGCTTGTGAATGCGTGTGTGCACTATGCATCTGTGTGTGTCTGAGTGAGAGCCTCTCTGGGAGAGCTGTTAGCAGTTGGCAGGCGCACTTCGAGTACCATCCGGTCTGGCACACTGCAGGTCCAGACGTGTGTTTGTGTGTGTATGTGGGCGCGCATTTGTGTGCGCATGTGTGTGGCTGACCAGTAGGCCCACTCATTAACACATTTGGCAGTGGAAAGGATAACCCTGCTCTGTGCGTTTCCTCGTTTTTCTTCTCTTTTCCTCTCTTCCTCCTGTCTTGCCGACACACTAAGCTACAAAACATCAGAGTCATTCTGAAATGTGTTGATCACAGAGATAAGTGGAGTAAAGCTGTTTGGGGCAAGTTTGCTTTTGTTTTGCCACCTGTCCCTGCTTCAGCACCTGTTGTAGTTGTAAAGGATCGACAGCAGACGGTTAGCTTAGCTTAGCATAGCTTAGCCTAAGGGTAGAAAGCCTGACTCTGTCCAAACCATAGACTGTAAAGAAGTGCACCTAGCTTCCGGGTCTGTACCTTAAATATGCATTCCTTCCCATGTCCAGCAGGGGGTGACTGCACTGGTCACAAAAATAAGTTTGATTGTATAGAAGTCAATGAGAAAATGAACCTATTCTCACTTGATTAATTACTTCAGGAAGTATTTTCTTATAAGTTTACGGTCTCAATTGCTAATTTCAAATCTTCTTCAATTCAGCACGAAGGTCATTTTGTAAATTCAGGGTATGCTTTGGGGCATGGCTGCCTTGTGATGGTTGCTGTGCTAGCAACAATACTGAGGCTCAGTAATACATATACAACACAGTACATTAAAATAACTGGGAACTTGTTTTTGAATGTTTAAGTCTTAGTACTTTGACCCTCTCAGTGGGTTTTCGCTTCATTAAAGTGAATTGTAACATTTTGGTTACCTAAAAATGTCTTCTTCAGCGTTAAGTTGCACCTTGCTAACAAAGCTAATGTTGTCTAGTTAGCGCTAGCTATATTAAGGGAAAATGGTAAGCTCCCTGCTTAACCTGCTGTCAATAGTCTGCCAGATGACTCTCTGTGGTCCCTCTTTATTGTTTAGCTAAGCGCTCAGCTCGGGCCTCTTGTACAAAAATGGTCACATCTGGTTTAAAAAAAAAAACCAAGATGGCAACAGCCAAAATGTTGAGGCTTCAAAAAAGCTAACTACGTCCATTTCTCATACAGTCTTGGGTCCGAAGGTAACAACATTAGCACCACTAAAGCTCGCTAATTAACATCTGGTTTATAAAAACCGAACTGTAAAAAGAAGGTGCTGGCAGGTAGATTACAGAGTCAGGTTAGCTGTTTTTTCCGTTTCCTGCCTTTATGCTAAACTAAGCTAACCATATGCTGTATGCATATTCACCATACAGACAGTTGTATCTATCTTCTCATCTAACTCTCGTCAAGAAAGAAAGCCAACGTATATTACCCAAATGTCAAATTACTCGGTTAACAACATGTTTGAAGTCTATTTTTAGAAGCTATCATTCATTCCCAAATCTGACGGCTTACTTCAGACTGCTTAAGCTGACCAGGTTCTTTGACTGTGAAGCAGCGTGAATGAGAAATCCATGCCCACTAAATGACCATCATTA